>NW_021851492.1:956270-1006242 GCF_003651465.1 Formica exsecta | reverse complement strand
TATATATATTACTGCACTTGTGTGATACTTTCTTTATACGTATATCTTTCGGAATATAATTTAATTTTTTAAATTCACGGACATACTCGAAAAAAATAAAAGAAAGCGATATTCGAGTACTCTTTCGAAAAACAATAAATTGGGAATACATAATGAAACAAAAAGCTAAAAGGGAACAATGAAATTGTCGACAAGCTAATTTTTCCATCATCTTTCACACACGAAGAAAGAAATTACGTGGCGTATTCACGCCGCGCCAGCTAAAAAGTTGTGACTTAATTGGTACTAATTCACCGAAGCACCGGTCTCGTTGTTCCGACGATCGTGTCTTCCTCTACGGTTAAATTGTGTTTACGGAGGTCTCGTAAAGGGATATCCACCGCTCGTGAACGGAAGTGAGAAAGATCGTGGTTAGTATTTTTCTTGAAAACATTATTTCTCGCGTGGAATATTTTGGCACTCACCGTTGATCATATATTTCATCTTTCCCATTTTTTAGAAAGACAAAATAAAAAATTTAAATAAAATAAATTTATATATATTTATATTATGCATATCATTTATTTTATATATTTAATAATTAGAAAGATCGTATAACTTATATTTGCGTTATTCAAGTATCTTTATACTTGATAACATTCTTGGATCATCGGATTTTTATAAGTGAGACATTTCTGGGGTATTCGAGGTAATCCTAGTCTTGAAGCCCGAGGGGAGAGAGATGTGGCTTATTTGACGAGGTAGGGGAGAAATTCGTCGCTGCCATAAACATGAGACACGATCTTAGTCGAGATCTTCGGATATATCCGAGAGAATGATGATTAGTTCGGGACGTAATTTACGGTCGCGCGACATCCAGGTTGGCGCAGGTCTTCCGGGAAATGTTGAAGTAGATTAAAGGCAAAAGTATTGACCAACGGTTATGGTTATCTGTGGGTTTACCCCAGTTTTGGAGTCGCGCAGACGTTTCGCAATTGGATCGCGATTCAAAGACAAATTATTGAGCTTCTACTTCTAGGTAATATTGCAAAATTACAAAGACAATCCTCTATTTATTGAGAGCGAAAGATTATTCGTGCAAATGCGGTTCAAAAAGCCTTTCACTCATTTCAAGACAAATGCTCTTATTTGCATCTTTCGTTTCTCACGTTCGTTCCTCTCATTCTCGATTCAATCGACGATTGCGTTTATCGAATTTAATCGCGAATTTAATCATGGATAAAAAAACGAGCGTGAACGATATAATTATTCACTTTCTTGTTTCTTTCGACGTCATCGAGCTTAGAATAATATAAATGGAGCCTTATATATAAGAAAATTGAAATTAACGATAAGGGGAGACAGTGGGCACTTCAGTCCATCCGGTTTGACTCAGTATCTCTCTCATCCGACTCACAGTTATTTATTTATTTTTTTTTTTTATATATGGATGTGTATGTCATAATTTGATAATTACATACACATATCGCGAAAGACAAATAGCTGTGAGACGAATAATACTAATGTAAATTGAATCGAATGACTCGATGTATATCTGTAGTCCCTCTTTTCCCCTATGATTAGCAGTATGTGCTACGTTTATATATTCTTTTGTCGATGCTCGACGCAATTTGATGACGAGCGATTTTATCGTCTCAGGTCAAACTGGTAGTTTGGAATAATTGGTGGCGCATCGTAAATTGTGTTATACGTGTGTACCGCGGCGGACTGATCAAACCGCGTTAACCCCAAAATGCCGACTAACTCTGTGTTATATCAGTGTTACACACAGAGAGAGAGAGAGAGAGAGAGAGAGAGAGAGTATGTGTGTGTGTGATCGCATTTTATTATTTTCATTAAAGCTCGCGCTAACATCGTTGCCTCTAATAATATAAATTGCTATATAAATTGCACTCTCTTTCGGCACTGCTATTTTATCTCTTTTTTTTCGCAAATAAAGAGAAAATGTTATCATCGCATATCAACAAAATACATAACAACATACAACGCTTGTAATTATGAAATATATTTTTCTTTGAAAATCGCGTGTATTATTAATTTTACGGATATTATTATATTCGCGCACGCATATTTAATTCCTCGACGACATATATTCTTTTTAATCATGGATTATAAATAATTTTCCGTTCATTCGCGAATCTCTGAAATAAAGTTGCAAATATACCGATAATTATAGAGTTCATGATTCAAATGCTGCGCGATTTTATTGTCGAATTTTCTTCTCTAAGATAGAATTTCAACGGAGCGCATATGGCTAGTGGCGAAATCCAATTACCGAGCGTATTGTAACAATTTCACGTGCGAAAAACAATTTGGCTTCAGAAGATCCACAAAATAACAATTTTTTCCTTATACTTCCCGCAACCATTTCGTGTGTATATTCCGCGGTTGGTTACCATCTTTTCTTCGCGAGCATTCGCGATTTCTCCTCGGGGGAGCGGTTTTTCTTTAACAACGATCTTATTTTCTCATTATGAGAGATTACATTATATCTCTACAAGCGGTATACATGGTTGCCTTTCATTCGAAAAAGTGGGTCAATTTGATTGATTTGTAGCTCCACGATAACTTTATCTTGCAAATTTAAAGCCAAACACATAACACTGCGAGCGCACTGTAAAAACTGGTGAAAAAAAAAAAAAAATTTCGTTAGCCCGAATATCGTGCTTTCTTTGAGAAAACATGTACTCGCGACGAATCGGTGAGATTCGAGTGTGGTCTGTGGCTGAATTTTTCGAGGTGGTATGTTTACACGACGAATTGCCTTGTCGCG
Source organism: Formica exsecta (assembly GCF_003651465.1). Classification (NCBI taxonomy): domain Eukaryota; kingdom Metazoa; phylum Arthropoda; class Insecta; order Hymenoptera; family Formicidae; genus Formica; species Formica exsecta. The sequence goes on along the minus strand of NW_021851492.1, from coordinate 1,003,469 downwards.
GCAAATAAGTAAAAAGATGGGAAAAAGAGAGAATCAAAGAGAGAGAGAGAGAGAAAAAGGGAGAAATGGAGACAGAGAGAAAAAAAAGAGCCATGCTTTTGAAACAGAAAATTAAGAGGATGGATCGAAATGAAAGACTTCGAGGAATTGCGTATTCTGCATTGTTGAAAATGTATTGAAATTTCTCGAAAACAAAGAGAGAGAATAAATATATGAAATCCGATTGGAGAGATATACAATATAAAGCAAATCGCGATTGTGAGAAGAGTTGCATGATAAAATATACCAGAATGTATAAATGTGCGGAAAAACGCATTCGGATATTTCTGTTGCACAATAATTGCAATATTCTCTATTTAAATAAATAAATCATTTTAATATGTAAATCTATAATATATTTTCAGAAAAAGCATCATCTCTCTCCTTCTCTCTCTCTCTCTCTCTCCCCGTGAGTTTAACGTATATATATATATATATATGTACACTTTCTATTCTATATGTTTTACTTTGATACTATTACTTATATAAATAAAAAAAAATACATATTCAACAATTTATGAAAAATTATCTATTTATTTAATTTTCATCGGTAAGTATAAATGGTCCAGGATGAGCGATTTTTATGAAGCAAGAGATCATTCGAATTCGTTTGCGGTTTCACCCGTATCGATATTGCTTCAGCATCGAAGCTGAGATTGCGGAGTGCGAAAGTAACGCGAGCAGAATCTGCGGCCAAGGTCATATATGGCCAATGAGATAATTTGTGGCATGTAACAGGAATGGTCGATAACCACCCCCTGCCTGCCGACGTGCCCTGGGACGCAATTCGAACGTATTCGCGTTCACTAATTAATATCAGATGAGCGTTTAATATATTTTGAGGCTTGGCTATTTACCTTCTGCGCTCTCATCTCGTCTAATCGAACGATTAGCGATGAAGAGATAATTTCAAAAATACACAACCTGATATAATTCTAATCAATAACCTGAATAAAAATCGTACATTGTACTACACATATTGTAAGAGTCATTGGACGAATTTATTACATCAAGAATGACGTTTCTTTATTTTTAAATAATAGTACGAAGGGAATGGAAATGAGACGCTCTAGTGACGCAATACGCGAGATGGATATGTCTGTATAATACACGTTTTCGTTGAGAAGTAAGATAACCGTGAAGACGCGTCAGCGAATATCTTTGTCATGCCGCTTATACTCCGCATGTTAATGATGTTCATGTAGCTATACATGCGTCGCTGTAGTGTCATCGCAATGAAATAGCGTTGCAACTAGCATGCAACCCGCTGGCTACGGTTATAATCTATAAACCAATATTTACATAGGGCTTTGGAATTGCAATAATAACGATTATACGCCAAGAGCGTTCTAGAAATCCACCTTCGTTAAATCTGTTACGATATTATTCCTAAACGATATATCTCTCAAGATTATCACACGGATTTACATTTTTTATCGCATGCATATGCAAATCTTCCGCAGTTACACAGATCGTGTATATAATAAACCCGGTAAAATAAACCCTCTGCATCGTACGCTCTCTATATGAGTGCGCGACGTTATGAAGTCTATAAAAAGGATCACATCCCCGCGAAAGGCTCACACGAGACCAACGAGAAAAAAAGGATCTTTGCGATAAGCCGCGACGTGAAATTGGAATTTACGAACCTATAATTTTCTGCGAGAAAGACCAAAGGAGCCGCGTTTGTAATCCGTTTAGGGTCGGCTCGCGGTGCCGTATGCCGGCCGTTCGCCGCAGAAACTAACGATTTCTCAACGACGACAGAATCATTAAAGAGGCAGTTAAGAGTTGTCACGAACATACGAACGATTTGCGATAGGTCAGTTAATGTGTAACCGCTGTTCTTGCAGTCAAGTAAAGCCCTTCTTGAGAGTAAAAATAACGCTTAAAAATACGATTATCATTTCATGACAAAAGATTAAATAATTATGCTAAATATATTATTAATTTAATTTACTCTATCTAATTTATTTAATGTTGGAAAATAAATATATATAATATCGTATATTTTAATAATCTATTGCGTCTCCGAAGGAAAATTATCCCCGATGCATTATCCAAGATACTCGAGAGTCCTGTTCCTATACATCGATGCGAGATGATTCTTTTACGGGACCCTTCGACAAATTGAATCGTTCGGTGATCTTACCTAGGCGCCATTGTCAGGAAGTAATTTGAGAAGGCGCTATCGATCCTATACCAAGAATGGAAGCTATGTATTCTCGGCGCTCGGCTTGAAAAGCATCCATTGCGCCCGCGATTCTTAGAAAGTCTCTAATTTTTTACGAAATTTCGATCGTTCTTGGATGCACGTTACATAGCAGCTGAAGTGGCCAAGAAGCGGAAAGTTTATTCGGTCAAGCATCACGGTTGTTTTGCGACCATCACCGTCGTATCATTTGTTCAAGGATTGCTTCGTCAGTATCGGCAAAACCGTAGTCCCGCGAAACCCCTTTATAAACCACAGATGCGCGGATCATGTATCACGTAACGTCCATACGTTGGACGAAAACGTGTCCTGGATTTACTATCGAAGATCTACCGCCTCCTCGAATTTTACATAACGGGTTTGTAAGCAAATATCGGCGGAAAATTTATGATAGAGGCTATGCCGTTTGTTTCGCAAACTTTTAATTTTCAGCATTAAGTATCTTGAGACAAAGGGAAGGAGGGGTAAGTCTTAATTTAATTTCTATTAAGACAATCGATCGCTCTAGCTCACCCTACAATCTGTCACACGAAGGAACGACGGTATAAGAAAAAGGTGGCGCGAAGCTCGTAAGAGTTGATGAGCTGTAAGGGTGAATGGAAAATGCGAGACGAGGATGTCTAAGAAGAGAATCTGAGAAAGAACGAGTAGATAAAAAGTACAATTGCCTGGACAACAAAACAGTGTCACAAACAGAATCGCTTGACAAACGATTTGCCGAGCAAGTTTTCACCGATTTCGCTACTATTATGTGTTTCCGATTGAAAAAGATGATGTCGCAATACTATGCACGCAATATTCGCACTAGCGCGAACTAAATTCGATATTAGCAAAGTCCAACAATCTCGAATAATAATCGAATAATTCGGCAATCGTGCAGCTGCGAGCGACGGCGACAATTCTCACCAGTAACTGCCTGTTGTCAATTTGTATAATTGTATAATGCAGATATGGATACTGTCGCGTGCACACGCTCCATGATTCAATAATGACTTCGTGTCGTGTACCGAGAATATAACGCAACACGTAGATGCAAGGGTTTACCGCTAATAGAACTACAGTTGAATTGTTATCACTGTAGCAAAAGAGAGGCTGCATACATTGTAAAAAAAAATTAAATTACGTAAATAATAAATGTAAAAATGCACAAAAAATAATGGAAATCTCATACATTTTTATTATTTTTGGTGCAATTTTTTAAATTATTATTCATGTAATATTGTTATTTTTTTGCGCATTTAAATTTGTCTCTGCATAAAAATTATATATATATTCTTTATAAGGATAATATTAAGATTTTTCAATTTGTGCATTTCTAATAGGATTTTACCGATCCATATTTCCGACTAATATTTCGAATATAGTACTGTTCAAAATTAAATTTTCTTTTAACATCCTGAAGCCAAACAGTTGCCGTAAGAAATGATGGAAGAACTTTCCGAGAACTTCAAAGACTTTTTTACAATCATACGCGATAAAGTCACATGCAGCATACTCAGCGGTATGCGCTGCAAAAATTACGTGAATTTACTCGAGTTTTAACTTGAAAGGTTGTAACTTGACTTAAATTTTTGAGTTCTAACTTGGAAGGTAATAATGTCGCCGAAAGTTTATCGAGGCAAAATAAAAAAGTGGGTTGTGCGGTACGCGCTTTGCGCGAAAATATCGTCGACGTGCAACATTATCGAGATGCAACGACGTCAATTAAGGTATCGAAATTGTATTACACCGATATACCTTTATGGCATACGAAGTATGTAGCTACACGCTTCACGTAAAGTGGCTCGACGAAACGCAACACGATCGAATAGTATTGTACATGTTTCTTGGCTAAAAGTATGTTGCAGATCCGTAATGCATAGGATGCTTTGTGCATGTTAAAACTAGCATTATTCTTTGCATTTAATCCAGTTTTTTAAGAACGGGAAAATGAAGCTGCCCGATAGATGGCGGAACATAATCATACATAACAATCAATACATTGTTTAATAAAATTGTAATTTAACGCAAAAATATTGCCTTTGAATTTTCTTAAGAAAAAAAAAAGATCTTTTTACACGGCCAAACTAATATAAATAAAAAAATTCAATACACATTATACTTTAAGAAATGATAAAAAATATTTTCGAGTTGCCACACATGTCATTTGTAAAACCAATTTTTAAAATTAATAATCATTTTTTGAAATTATATTTTTAAAGATGGTCATATCCCTTTGATGAAAAAAACCCGCTATTAAAATGAATTCATCGATCTATGAGAAATAGTGTGTCATTAAAAATCATGCAAATTTAGAACGAAGAAATAATGTTATTAACTCTCCGATTTCCAATTTCGATTTATCCGAAAACCTAGCTTTGTAAAAAAAAAAAAAAAAGTTTTTACCGTATATTTGAAAATCACTTTTGTCCCATAATGGAACAATAATGGACTATCGCGCCTAGCTTGTGGCAGCGACTTTGTTCAAAATCCGACGAATAAGAGAAAATCACGTTGCTTTACAGTTAAAACGTTATCAAGTAAAGGGACAAATTGTCTATTTTTGCGGGGTTGCGCGAAACTCGGGAGACGGTCGCAGTAGAACGCCGTAGCGCGAGTCAGACATGCGCGCTCGGCGCAGGGCGGCGCGCGGCAGTGAAAGAGCTCGAGGGCGAAACCCACGTTTTAGTCTGTCGCGTGTGTTGCTACGGCACATATAGTATCACCTCGCCCTCGCCGCTGAGAGCTCTCGGTGCTTTGTGATTTGTAGGTGAGAGATGCCGTGAGAGGAGAGGAAGCGCACGCGAGAGTCGCGCGTGCATTCACGAGAGATCGTGCGCGAATTCCATGACATCGTCCACCTCATCGCAGGGCATCGCGAGATGATGATGAGGACGCGACGGGATGTTGTCGCGCGACGTCGTCAATCGTCACGGATCACCGCGTAAACCTAAATTCCGCTCGTAAAATTCCCCCGTTCACGTCATCACACGCGGATCTCAGTTCGACGTGCGTCCCGACACATCAGATTTAATCAGAACGTTTTCGACGAGAGATACAGTTGCAACCTGCGCGGGTAATCCGAATTGCAATTTATATATAATATTCATCTCGTTATAGAAATCTTCCGTACAGTTCGATATCGGCGATAAATCTCATCGTTGAGATCCACTCTCTCCCGAGACTAGCGATTCGATCTTACGAAAAATATCGCCGATTCGTGCAAGGTTTAACGCAAAAAAAAAAAGGTGTATACGCGATCTTATATCAACGCTATATTCGATTAGAATATGTCGCACAGGTCTTTGAAAAAGCACACGAGGGGAAAAGGTCGAGTACGCTGCGGCGACCGCACCGCTCCGATGCCCGAGAGATGACTATACTACTGCCGAGAAAACGATAAGCCTATTATCAGCCAGCTTTAAGTGACGCGAGATTGATCGCGTAAAAATAACCAGCGCGCGGCACAAAAAAAGAAAGAAAAAAAACGTTGGCGGGAATGCGCGCCAAGTACACTTTGCGACTGCGGCGGCGATTATATCGGTGCACCCATCGCACCTTTGCAGCGTAACTCGAGATTGACTTCCGGTCGACCGGTATGCGTCCCGCGTGGCCTCGCTACGCGTCGCGGATCGAAAATGCTCGCGGGTATCATCATCGTTGTGTCGAGTGATGACCATTGGCGAGCGAGTTGTCCGTAACAAGATCAGATGATGACGGATTCCCCGACACCATCGACCAGCAGACATCACGACGATAAATGCGACAAGCCCGAGAAAAGCGATAAGACGGTGTTCCTGGTAAGTGAATTGTAATCTTAACTGCAAGTCGCGGTCGCGGCGACAAACCTCCCGTGTCTTTCGCTGATGTAACTTTAACGAGCTCTCTCAACGTAATCGACTCGCAATGAATTTTTCACGCCATCGCGCCGTCGAAATCTTATTAATCTGCTGGGCAGGGAGTCACGTCGATATCGCTTTTAAAGACCCTCGCCGTTTGTTACCTTTCCGTTTCATCTTTTTACAAAAGATACGTAATAGATATTTAATGCTAAAATTTTCACGGTCAATAATTTGCCTGAACAATCAGATTTTGTTATGAATAATAGCGATTGGGGCTGGGAGTGATTAACGCGGCGTTATTTTTTAATTATCCAGTTCTATTCAATTGTAAATCACATCGGGCGAATAATAATTATTCGCGATGCAATCGATTCATAAACTATAGACGATACAGTCATTATCTCTGTCGTTTTCAATTATTTAATAATACTCTTCGAATGTCGAATTATGCGGCAAATATATTATTACACGATATACATTTGGACAAACGTAAACGAACTGAAATTGCTCAACGAGAGAGAAATATAACAATAACCGAGGGAACATATGTATAATGGAAATATATAATATACATGTATTTCGTACATCGCGAAGCACGTATTTGCCCGACGCTATTTCCGCGTATTCCCTGTTCGGACAATCGATGGATAACCGACTGCGAGTTTCGCTTTTCATGCGTTTCAGCAAATCCAGGACATAAACAGCCAGGTAGCGCAATTTCGGGATTTACTCATTAATATCGGACAACCGCGCGATTGTCCGGAACTACGAGAGAAAATACGAAGGCTACGTCGTAATTGCGTGGAGGCTTGCAAGAGCACCTCTCAGCTGGTACTGCCGCATGTGCAGAGGTGAGTTTAAATTTAGGAACAAGCCCAATTAATCAAAATCGTTTCAAAGATCGAACGATTCCGCAGAAATGAAAATCTGTGGTGTTATTCGCGAATTTTGTATGAAGATAATATCTCGTTAATACATGTATACTCGAACCTATTAATTCGATTTAATATACCAAACAAGCGATTCTAGATTCAAACGCTTAAACCATTCGTGCTCGATCAACGCGTTAATTCGTTCGGGAAATCGACTATATACATTTATTACGCGTTTAAGTCAATAAGAAAATTAACGCGCACTCGACCGTATATTCGTTTCCTTTCGCGCCATTTCTCCCCTTATACTTTTGCAAGGGTCGAGGCCTGCAATTTTTCCGGCAATAATAACGAGAACGGTCCTTTGACCTATGCAACGACCGCGCCAGAATGACGAAGAAAAGAAGCACGAATGTAAACCGTGAGATTAACGAGACCGACGTCGAAAATATAGGACAAGGTTCCGCCGTCCTAAACTCCGGATTCAAGCTAGTTTGCCACGACGAAAGAGAGGAAGGAAGAAAGAGATAGAGACAGAGAGAGAGAGAGAGAAAAAAAACTTTTCCTCGATTTCTTATCCATCGCTTCCGTCATCCCGTCGCACAATGCAGGTCACAGATAGATGCCACGGAACGACTGAACGCTCCAAGAATCATGGTCGTGAGAAAAGCGTCACGTGCCGTTTCATTCGTCCCGCACTTCTCCGTCACCTCTTCGATAACTTTCATTCCGTAAGTTTACCGGGCGCGCCACGGGGTGCCCTTTATCACCGCAGGATTTCCGTCGTCATCCAGAACTTTTGATCGACTTTGTGATCATCTTCGTCGATAAGAATTTAATAAAATGTATTTCCGCGATGCAATCTCGATCGACAGATTTAATCGTTTCGTTTATCTCTCGTACACAATCTCATCACGTATATTATTATTTTCCACAATATTCATTTTTTTTTTTTTTATGTCGACGACTTTCGTCGAATCCAGTTGCTCAATTTCGATTTTACAACGATTCGCGGAAGACATCTGCTTAGAACGTTGTCGTAATGTCCGTAACGCGAGGATTTACGTAAAGTCAAATATATGCAAGTCGTGCGGCTGTGCCTCGTCCAATCTCGCTTGATCCAGGTCGCGGTAGTGCTCGCTCGGGGAAAGTTTGCTAGCTCTCGAGAGCCGGAGCTTACGACGTCGATCAAGTATTAATGCCGGGAGTATTGTGTTTCTCTTTGTTTGTGTTTTCGTGTCGTTTGCGCGACTTGTAACTTGCATGCAGCAAGAACGAACGTGCAAAAGTTCGCGCGACGTATTCCCGGCGTCTTTATGCGTTTCACAGTCCCGCGAAAATTGAAACGTTTGCAAATTTAAAATTCCCGACTTTGCGAACGTGCTTGATACACTCTCGGAATCGAACTCGAGCGACGACTGGATAAGCACTTGACAAGATACTCTGGACATGACAAATTGCCAATAAAATACGATAATAACGAATAAACAACGCTTGAAAACGCAATAACTCTGGAGTATATTTTTCAAATTAAATAAAATAATAATATTAAAAATTATATAAAAGAGAAAAAAGTGAATTTGACACAAAGCAAAAAAGAAGAGAGTCGTTTTAAATCCAGCCGAGACAATACAATTGAGAACACATATGCAAATGTGTGTATATGTTATCTTCTTGCGGGACAATCTCTCATGAATAATTTAATCGCCATAAAGAGTTCCGAGATGCACAGATACTGTACAATTTCCGCATCTTGATATATACAGTAGTCGCAAGACTCGCGTGCAATTGTATTTGAAACTGGAAAAGCACTACCAAAAGCTAGAGAGTCTCTTTCATATAATCGCAGATTAATATATAGGCGAAGCCGGCGGTGAACGACTATTCTTTTGATCTCTGAAAAAAAGGTCGCGCGAATAAAACATCGGCGTGTATTTTGCATAATCGATGCAGTTGCATGTTTCGGGGCGCACGAAATACTCGTGACGTTTGCACGAGAACGTAAATCGGACGATGTGTACGTAATATGTGATTGAATGTGCATGTAAAGGCAATCGATTGATTGTTATACCTCGCACTTCGAAAAAACTGCACGTGAATATGTAACATCGACAAAAACAGATAAAAAAGTTTATTACATTCTAAGATTCCTCTTTTCCTCTCCCTCTCTCTCTCTCTCTTTCTCTAATCTTTAAAAATACGAAATAAAAAGAAAATCTAAGAAAAACAATAATAATAGAGACGGACATTTTAGGAATAATTAATAAACACGATTCACATACAACGATAGAGTAATTTGCGCGAACAATCGAATCTCGTTGTGTTGCCGCAGCAGGTGCTATTAACGTAATCAAACGGGAGGAAATGCGAATGCTGGTCACGTAGTAACATTATTCCGGGCTCTAACTGGAGATAAACAGCACTGTAACGAGAAGCGGAAGGGGGTTGCGATAATTATCGTTCCGTAACGGCCACACGATGATCCGGCTTAAGCGAAGTAAATAAAATGATGCGTATGCACATGTGCGGCACGCGCGATAACTGTTCGACACGGCTATCTAATTAAACGTGTTGCTCATTGAAAATACCGTTGCACGCTCGGTATCTCATATTTAAGCGCTACAATTCAATTTCGCGGTAAATAATTATTTTCGCTCTGCAGAATCCAGTATACCAGATATTTTACATAATTATCCGGCATTAAGTCTTTACATTTTTCAGACACGGGTGTACGTATATATTTATAGCTACAAGCTCAATAAATAATATTAAGATAATTGATCAACTTTCGCGTCAAGTTTTAGTCGAGGAGAAACTCGGTGTATAAATTAATGAAGAAAATAAGATTATTCTAGCGTTTATTCGCGCATCTCACACAACTTGGCAATTCTTTATTTTCGCATTTAAATAATTCGATGATTAAGCTTGTCGAAATAATTGTTCGACGATGTGAGAATATAACATGCTTATCTTAATAATGTCTTATGCTGGATCATATATTTAACAATGTATGCTTAATGTTCATATGTATACAATATCATACACTTGTTTGTTCACTCAGACAGTGAGGATGTATAAAAAAAAAAAAAAATGTTGAAGACAAAAAACACAAAGAGTCGTAAAACATTTAGGTTTTTATTAAGGTGTGCAAAGCCCCGGAAGGAATTATTCAAAGGCAACTGAATGAGGATGGGAGAGAGAAGGAAAGAAAAAAAAAAGAGAAAGCAAAGAAAAAGGTAGGGAAAAAGAATCTGTAATTGCAAGTGGCGTTTTTTTACGAAATCTGCTCCTACCCTTGACTCATCTCCCTTAACTTTTTACGAGGAACTAATCTGTGAAATCGATAACTCTCTTTCCTTCGGGTGCAAATAGTTATACGGTAGAGGGGGGGGGGGGGGGGCTATACGAAAGGGGAAGGGAAAAACTATATAAACCAGAAGAGAGTTTGTTTGCAAAGAAATTTAAATTCCGACATATTGAAATCCGAACTCTTACTACGTAGTTTATTGCCGCCACAAAATGAGAGCGAGCAAAAGTAGACTCATCTTGTGTTATATTTCCCTTTTTGCATTTCTCATTATAATATAAAACTTTATCTCCTCAATATACAATATATGGCCAAGGAGTATATATTGTAATACGGGGATAAATAATAAAGAATATAATAGCTAATGTAAAAAGAAAAAAGAAATGGCGGAGGATCATTCGTCTTATTGTTAGTAAGAAGATAAGAAGCGGCCGCGAATATGCTTATAGATTGAGGTCGGTTGCCTTCGGTCGCGCCAATCTATTTCGCGCGTTAATTGGAATCTCATTAACCGGAAGCCAATCGAAATGGTTTCTGCATAAGGAGTACGTTCAATGCTGGACCGATGCGGTAATTGACGTAAAACGAGTTAATCAGAGTACTTGATTTTCCTGTGGCCTTTTACCGGCCACCCTCTTATGCCACGGGTCGACGTTATCGGATTATGTTTTGCGGCATACTATTACTTTGCGAAGGTATTACTTTAGAAATTTAAAGCAACGCATTCATTATTTAAAAAAAAACAATTTTGCGGAAAGGTGTAATATTCGCTCGACATACATTTACCGCTCGTTTATCCCTCCGTCTAAGATAATACATCATCAGAGCTAAAAATCGCCCGCACGGGATCACCCCAATGGGAAGTCTCATTCCGTCGTCCTTGAAAATTCTTACGTATATAACGCGAGCGCGTCGTTAATGCCGTGACGTTTTTATCCACCACGGTCGCAAATATCAGCGAAAAGAAAAAGCGAGAGAAAGATATACGCGACTAGAGAGGAGGAGAAGTGTTACTCATGGTTACACGTAAACACTTGAACACGTTTGCGAAAGGTGCGCGCGTTGAGGCCAGCACTAGTACATTGCGGTGGTCCTTTCGTTTAAGCAACAGTAATTATGTTTTTAATGTAATTAATTTGGCAAACCGCGCATCGCGTACGAAGGAAATCGGATTTATGGACTTTCTATTAAAATTTCATCCCCGACGCGAAAGGAAGTCGTTAAAGCAATGCGTATCTCTCGCTGTGCAATGCGATTTATTCTCGCTAGGTAACGTGATCTCTCGTAATTTTACTATCTCTCGTTTATTTCTTCTGGTCGATTCCGGTACTACATTCTGTAAAAAAATGCTCCCCTCCATCCTTCATTATTATTCCAAATAAGATTTGGAAATGGTAATAAAATTACATTTGATTTATACGCCTCGTATGTATAAATCGTATAAATTATTTCTAATCTCAGACACATCTGAGAATCTTTTGGAAATATATTATATATTTGATTACAGCGCTATGGACGTTGGAATACCGGTGGACAGTCCAAATTTAGTGCTATTATTTTACGTGGTACAACTATTTCTACGCGAACTGCACAAGAGCAAGAATCTTATACGAATCATACCCATGGATATGTCCGGATATTATGGTAAGTCATGCACGTTATATAAATGTTTTTCTTGGTATAATATAATCATCTTGAAATTTCTCAAAGCAAATACAAGAAAATACGAACAGAAATACCAGAGCACTTTATATAACTCTTTTTATAAATTGTTACAACTTGATGACTTTAATTTCAAGAAATAAGTGAGTATTTATCGATCAAAACAAAGTTTAATTTACATCATTTGTTTGTTCTCTATGCTTTTAATTTTAACTTTAAACATGAGAAACTTGTTTCAAATGTCTTTAGAACGTATAAAGGTATAGTTGGAATCGAGTCACACGTTATCGGTTTGCGAAGCATAACATTAAATCAATTTCTGCGGCCGCTTTGAGTCAAGGACCGGATAGATTGATTTACGGCATGTCTTTCATAGGGGGATCGTGACTCTCAAAACTATCGCATACAATTGTATTGAATGCCACTACGCATTCGATAAATTCTAATTTCTAATTCATGTATCATCTCTTACAATCGGGACACAGAGATCCAAATTCAATTTGTCCCACAATAGACCGAGATAAATAATGATAACTTTTATACGAGTGTTATCGCGTGTTAAATCAAATGTTCTTGTATACCTATTTGCCAACTACAAGTAAATTACGATAATAGAAGCTATCCGTCTCTTTTAAGAAAGCAAAACTTTTACCTCGGATAATTTACAACTATTTCCTTGATATTAGCGCTACAAGTTACTCCGAGTGCTCGTTTATTTCCCCCTCGACTGCACGTGCTAGAGTTCGTACAGATTTTTTTAAATCTCGTCGGAAAAAAAATGAGAAATATGATGCACTTTTATTAAAGCCACGCTATACAGAACATCGCATGTTATCATTGTAATAAAATACCGTGATTATTATTCCCCCTGGTTCTGTTTCGCTCTAAATATTTCGCATATTCGAAGAAGGAGACGTCGAGGGAATTAAATGACATCGTCAAAATTTAACGACACAGTTTTCGTTATCGCGTTACAGAGAGCCGCGCTGGTCCCTCGTATATCGGCAATGTGGTCTCGCAGATCCTCCTATGCAAACAGATCAGGCCGGATTTCAACGAGGAGGAGCTCTGCAGCATCCGAAAGGACTCGGAAGAGATCGGTCAGCTGATATCGGAGCTACAAGAATTCATGCCTCAATCCGAAGCTGACACGGGTACAATTTCGCCGATATCTTTTTGCTCGTATCTCGAGGCCTTTGCCTAGCCAATAATAATTTTCCTCACAAATATATCAATCGCGGCTCTTACAAGGCAAATTTATCTCATATATACATACACAGACACATATACACGTAGGCAATTTACATAGCAAAAATAGAATTTATAACTATTCTTTCATCTCTCTGCTCTTTTTATTCACGCTTCCCAAAATTGGGTAAATGTCGACTTTTATTCGCACAACGACGTTGCGAGGAGTATACTAATAATAGAAAAAAATGTATAGATGAAATAAATAGATTGGAAAGACTCGATCTTGAAACGAGACACGAAATGAGATACGGAATAATGTAGTAGATCGCTATAATAATATACAAAACGGAAGAGAAATTATGGATTTTACGAGCATATCATTAATGCGTGCACGGCACAACGTAGGATCGCGTCGATAGTGGACGCGAGAGAGAACGCCCCGTCCGACCTTAGATAATATACGGGTCAAGGACGATTCATTCTGCAAAATCCGTTTGTCTGACCTGCATCCCCCGCGGTCCGTGAAGAAAGCGTGACGAGCGAAAGTGGCAAATGCCAGAGGGCAAAAATGCGAGGAGAGCGAGAAGAAGAGAGAATAGGGAGAAGGAAAAATACTGCTCGTCGGCCAACAAATCTAGACTGCCGTTCGTAAAACAATCTCGCCCGCTTGTTCGATAAATATTGCCTTCCATTGTGCTGCCGGCAGTTGACTTTAGCGCGAAACGAGAGGATGGAGGAAGGGGAGCGGGTGAGAGAGAAAGCGAAATGGATGAGACCAAGAGATGTGGTTTGAGCACAAATTAAACTACGCTCTTTCTCTTTCATAAATCAATGTGACGGGGAACAATAACGCAATGTTATATTCGAGATGATCGTAATATAATTAATGACATTCCTGTGGATCCGAAATATCCTATAAGCGCTTTAAATCTAAATGTTCTCGTAATAATGACAAATAAATGTGATATTCAACGAAAATGTGAGATACGATCGCTGAGAAGTCTCCCCTAATACATAGCAGTCAATATTTTATCTCGAACAAGAACGTAAAAATTTCGGGCAAAACGAAAAAAATAATCATTACGATCAATCGCTGCGCGCAATTTAAACGAGGAGAGCTATGACCACTGTTGTCTTTTTTTTTTTTCTAATACAAAAATTAAAGTAAATTAAATACTAGGGTGAAAAATTAAAGTGAAAAAATATCTCTCTTTTTAAAATTTGCACGTAAAATTTGTCACGTTTACGATAAAGATAGGAAGCGCGCAATCTACATTTATTATATGTGTACGAACCAGATTAAAACGAATGTGAGAGAAGGAAAAGCACATATGACATGCAATCCAGGATTTATGGAAACAATATCGCGCGATGAACGTTTTCATATCTTTCTCATCTACATTCAAGTTGCAAATTTGTCAATGGCTGAAAACAATGTTGTACATTTTTTATCGTAAAGAGGACGCGTCATATTTTTGATATAGAAAATTTTAGTTTGTTAAATATTATAATTAGAATTGTATTATTAGCCAAAAGTTTTTTGGCCAATAGTGAACATGAAAACAACTGAAGAAACAAAAGAATGAACTGCTCACCGGAAATTTTTAATAGCTGCATCATTTTTTGCCGTAATTGAATAATTTTCGAACGAATCGAAGTGTAAATAAAGCATTAAAGTATGTGCATATTTAAACCCGAATGAAATTTTGTTCGTTAAAAGTTTGTTTTCATCAAATTAGTCGATAAGAATGCTGCAATGCAGATGATTTTCTGACAAAAAAAAAAAAAATCTGGAAATATAGTTGCTTTTTTTTTATTTGGGTTGCATAATGATTTTGGTTTGATGGGATTAAATTTTAATCGATCTTGATGCGCGTCGTTGTAAGAGAGGGAGCATTATTTTGCAAACGTATTCGCGGCTAAATTAGTAATTAATAGTCGGAGGGGCTGGCACGGTGCGCGCAAGGTCGGGACTGTGCAACCCAGCTTCCGAGGCGCGGCAGGCAAGGGACAAACGTCAAATGGCGCAACGAGACCGCGCGGACACGGCTCGGTTATCGAGAGGAAAAGCAGCAGCGTTTGACACGAAACGTGATACAGGTCAAGGTCACGAGTCGGCAAGGGACAAACGTCAAATGGCGCAACGAGACCGCGCGGACACGGCTCGGTTATCGAGAGGAAAAGCAGCAGCGTTTGACACGAAACGTGATACAGGTCAAGGTCACGACGAGTTGGGCAAAATCGGGTTTTCGCTCGCGGGAGAAAATGAAGATCCCGGAAAGCGGAAAAACGAAAAAAAAAAAGGAAAAAAGACGCGGTCAACCGTCTGAGAGTATCGTGGCCCGAGAAGCATATCCGCGAGATAAAGAGTGCATTTTCCGCGAACGGAGAATCATTCGGCGAGCGATATACTTGTGAGATGGATTTGCAAATTTCGCGTACAATATTCGCGAAACAATCCCGCCGTCGCTGAGGAATGAGAATTCAACGAATAACTTCCGTTAGACAGAAACGCGATGCCAAGAAGCGGAATTGCCGCACGCCTCTTACCTGACTATTCCCACGGGTCGTTCCGTAACACAGCTACGTTGAATTAATCCGATACCAGTTAACGCAATATTCTTCGTTAAGGCCACACAATCCAATTTTTCTCTGACGCAAAACTGAGCAGGATCGTTGCATATTGTTCATCAATGGCCCGAAATTTTTCACGATTTCCCACAGTGAAGAATTTTCTCAATTATAATCTGTAATAAATTTTTATTGATTTATTAAATTTCTGTGATTATGCGTCATTTCGTTTCAACGACATACTCGAATGCATTCCGTGTATTCCGACAATCGAATTTTTGCATGACAAACGAAATTAATTTCGTAATATTTGAAAAGATAAATATAGTCGGTGAGATAACAAATAAAGAACTTATGTAACAATAAGCGGAATATGTTACACCCGCTATTTAGAATTAATACGAGCGTCGATATCCTCTCGTGAGTTACATCAAACCTCGCGAGATTATCCTTGTAGGCTTTCAATCTCACGCGGAATTTCAATATTACTGTCGCAACCGACAGGTGTTATCCGAGAAAATTCCGTCGATGGTATTGCAATTTATAGTGATCGTCACGTTGGAATTAAATCGTCCTTTCAACACAGTAGCTAAAGAAAAAAAAAAAAAGTGACCCTTTTCCCTTCATTCCTCGCATATTTCTCCAAGATTTGAAATATATTATATCTATCTTTTTTTTATAAAAAAAGGTACGGCTCTTATACAATATTGTTGTGATTCTTATTATATTATATTTTTTATGTTATAATATCCTTTTTTCTATTTAAATCTGCGAAAAATTTTAAATGTTTGAAACTTCCATACTTTTTTTAGGCAAAGGCATACAGGCCGCGATAAAATAATGACTATCTAAAGATATAAGATTCTCTCTCTCTGATTCTTCGCAGAGAAACCTGTGGCCCTTCATAGCGTTGGAAACAAAATCAATCGGAACAATGGAACACGAAGGATGCACCGATGGAGCAGCAACAGAGACCGACAATCGTCCTATTTCCGCAGCGGCTTTAGATTTTTATGCTGCGCCGCGAGCACTAATTATGTTTAACGTATAATTCGTTTTTATTGATTAAAAGATCATATATTTTCGATTATATGTGAAAATAATTACTATACACCGATACTTTTGCAATGATTCCGATTATACATCTCGTAAAATAACGTTGACGTTAACGGCACTTCGCTTCGTAAACGTATGAAAAAAAAGGTCCATTTGTAAAGTACTCATACTTCAAGTATTCTGTATATAATTATGCAATTATTTATTCCCGACAGAACTCAAAGTTGCGATTCTCTCTTATCAAAACTTTGATATATCACGTCTTTATTTTTATCGTAATTTTTGCTGGGTAAAACTTTTGATATTACGCGCGTTTATTAATCGTAATCTTTCAAAATTTTGCGATCTCTTTCTTTAATTCGTCATTGATAAACTCATCTCTTTTAGATCATGATTTATAAAAAATAGCAGATAACGATAAAATGTCAACAATAACGCCGGAAAAACACGTCGAGGCCTAATCGAGGCCTAAACCTATCCTACTTGAGAGATATCCTCGAAATAAACTTCTAACATATAGCTGGTGACAATCAAAGAGTAGGAGCTCGAGACTCCAATGCCGAAAGTTATTAGGAAGTCGCACCATAATGAACACGAGTTACGGACGGATGAGCACGAGGATAAAGAAAAGAGGGAATTTCAGCTTCACTTTTTACACTTCTCAGCAAGAATTCTAGTGGCACTTGATACTCTTCCCATTTTTTTGAACGCCCTTCTATGCTCTTCTCAGAATTCGCTGCCATACTAAATTTCCAAGTCGCGGAACAAAAGGCGCTCTAGTGCCATAGGGAGGAGGGAGGAGAAGCCCTTTATTCAAGTCCGCTAAAATCCTTTAATTAATCCTACTACTAACATTGTTCCAAATCTCATTTGAATCTCCCTAAATCATATTTCTTACGTTAAGTGCTAACGCGCCAATTCTCCCAATTTATCCCATTTAGATCTTTCAACGCTTGTGTTAATTTTAATCAAAGATTTCGACTCGAAATACTCATACTCGTAATCAAAGTTAGTTAATATTAATCAAATCCAAATCTTTAAATTCTATATGAGAAATCTAGACGCGAATATATTACATTCAAATATATAGAATCGTCAAAACAATGTGTCTATGTCAAGTCAAAGCGGTAGCGGTATATTGTGGAACAATTATGTCCTAGCATATTTACAAGTGAGTGGACCAACCTCGATCTATTTATAATGCGCGATGGGCACACACGCAATGTAGTCTTCTAGTATGCGTGTTTCGCATATATCATATAATACAGGATGTCCCAAAATCACCGAATGTTCCTCTAGTAGCAAATTCTTTGGCTAATTCGAAAACGATTTTTTTTTAGCGAAAATATCGAGATATCAATAATTTTTGAATTATAAACGATTAAAAAGAAAGGGCTTTTTACAAGCTAAAATTTGTAAAATTAAAAGATTAAAAAAACTATATTTTTTAGTTAATTTTAGTTGAAATAAAAAGAATTTTAATATTTGAGGCTTACGTGAGTTAAAGGTATATGATGGGAAAACTTGCGAAAAATGATGACCTCCTTTGATATTTTCGCTAACGAAAAATCGATTCAAAATTGGTCAGTCTGCTATTAAAAGGACATCTGATCTTCTATGCGTAGGGCATCCTACATATATATATAGATACTAGAAATTATTTACAAAGCAATACGTAGATATAGACACACACGCGCGCACATAATACACACATACACACATACATGTATACAGAATGTACGCAAAACTTGAGTGTTGTGTATACATTCATACATTTCCCGCATATGAAATATATACGACAGAATATACAATCGTTACATCGTGATTTTAACTCTAAACAGTATCGGCATTATTTGATAAAAATAAAACATCGTAGAAATCCTATTAAGATGTAATGATTATTTTTATCTCAAAAGATTGATGCGCTTTAATTTTCGTATTATAAATCCAGATGTGACATAATGCAAACTTGGAATATTTTTGTATATTCACATAAATAAAGCATTACCGTTTTGGATTAACAACCATACCTATATGATATTAGATATCACTAGCAAACATGGAGAAAAAAAAATTAATACTTTGAGAACATTACAACACACACACACACACACACGTATACAATTGTAATTTACGATCGTACGTATAATAATATAATAACGAAAAATATTTGAGATATTTTAAAATATACAAGTTATTTTGTTATATATCTTATCTCTCTCTTATCGAGCGTGTATTCTTATAAATCTTTCTTACACAAGTATCGCGCACCTTTGATTCTTTCCTACGTTAATGATTAGGTTCATAAAAAGTGATATGTGATATTTTGAGCGTTTTATGGTAACTCGATTAAGTTGTCATGTATGTAAATTAGATTAGAAAACTATACTTGTATACAATAGAGCGACTATTTTATATAAACATTGCGAAAAGGCAGCCATCGGCTGTGAATCATGCACGGAAATGATTACAATGTATATCTCGTTCTTCTCCTAAAATCTAACAATAAGTATAATGCGAGAAAGATTGTATGTTCGATTAAATTACACATATCAATTATGATATCGAGCGAATTCACCAAATCGTTTACCTGATAATCGTTAATCTTCGGATAGCAAAAGACCGATCGTGTAAAAAGTATCGAGGCGGAAAAATTGGCGCAGATTGTAAACTATTTATCGATGTGTATCAAACAGATAAATCGATTCGAATCGTTTCTTCGAGAAGAAAAGGTTGTCTTAAAGGCTCTCGATGTGGAATTTATTCTCGCGGACAATTGTTACATCTCGAATTAGCGATTCGATTATTTCTGCGTTCATTTAATCCAGAACTGGAAAGTTTCGGGCCGATTTTCGTATAGTTGATACCCATTCTACCTCCCCCAGAGTTTATTAAAGGAACACTATTCTAGCGAGAGGAAGCAATGGGTATTAGTTACAATTGAAAATTGATCCGAAAATTGAATTCTCAGCTCTGATTTAATCCTACCACGATGTGAAAAGGGGACCGAACTATTCGAATATTTTACTCGTCGAATTTTTGTTGAGGGAACATTAAGGAACAAAGATATTAGCGCTGATACGTCGTATTTTAGACAGTAAGAGAGAAATTGTAAACATTAGAAACTAATTCAAACTCATAAGGTAACGCAAATGGCAAAATCAAATTGAGATATAATGTATATGATGTTGAAATAAATTTGAATCGTTCGAAGCGAACGGTAATAGTTACAATAATTAGTTAATTTGTAATAATTATATAAAATTGCATGATATCTATCGTGATAGTTAAATAGCGAAAATGAATCTCGACATGTATGAAAAAATAGACTGCCTTCCGAATAAGTTACCAAATATGAAAACATATTATATCTAAGAATGTAAAATTTGCATGCACTTACTATTGTAGTATCTCTTGTGCGAAAAATTGGACGTTGATTTTATTCTTCTTTACTTTTCCATCAACTGTGTTGTCCGTTATCGATATAATAATTGTAAAAATCTACTTCAACCGTAAAAACTATGCACTAGAACAAATAAAAATTAAAACTGCGTTATAAAATTACGATGTATTTTGTTGTGGAGATGAAATTGAGCGAGTACGATCTATTAATCTATATATAATCAGATAACAATTTGAAATTTGAATAGATTAAAACACACGACAGATAGGGCAATGTAATAACCGAATATAAGAGAAGAATTCATAATCTCGCGGTTTTGTATCCATATACGAAAAAACTTGCAGCAACATTCAAGCATATATAAAGAAAGCGACAAGGTAAGCTATATATAATATATTTAGCATCTTTTTTTGCTTTTTATTTTAAAGACTTTTTGACGGGTTTTGACGATTAATCTTATAACTTTCATGAATTTTAAAATATGAACGAGAATTTTTTAAGGCTTTTTTTTTTTTTGCTTTCAATGATATACGCTAAGGACAAATTGATTTAAAAATTAACATGATCGTTTTTCACGTGATTTGTCTGATAGGTGTTCGTATATTTCTCGAGTCAAGGTGAATATATTTTAGGTGTTTGCGGATGTGCATTGCATGCAAAATTAATTAAATACATATATGTAATACATACCATACGGACGTGTGCTGCGCGACGAGAATATCTATTCTAATCGAAACCTTCGTAATAAGCGATTCGAAGACGATCCGTATCCGTGATCCGTCCAGAGTGGCTGCGCGAATCCGATTGCTTCTGACGCCGACGCCGACGCCGACGCCACCATCTGAAATAAGTAAGTAAACGTGAAGAGCACAACAACATTAACGCGTTCGAAACGTGTGTATCTGAAACTCTTGTCATTTATCACTTGAAGCGACGTAAATGTGCGAGCCACGAATTTTCGCGAGTAAAACAACGGAGTTCCTCGCATTCCGAGCGTACTTCTCTCTCGCGCGAGAAAGTATATTCTGACTTTTATAGGTTATATACAGACGCCAATGAGTTTACCAATGTAAACTGACGTAAACAGATAGCGAGAGCGGATTCTCGTGTCTTCTCGGTCAGTCCTTGGAACGGCGAGCCTTATGTATTGGAATAGAACGACGACCGGTGCCGTACGAGAGGAAATGCCGTTAAGCTCGATAAGTCACGTCGCGAGTACTCCAACGGTGGAGAGTGTCAATCCTGGTACGAGCGCGCAAATCACATCGACCTGCTGTACTCCACCGCCGTCTTACCACAATATAAATTTGCCTCTCGGACATCCCTCCACATTGACCAACGAACGCGGCGCGCCACCCTCGTACGAGGAAGCGATAGATCCAAATGGTATCGTCTCCGATGTCTCTGTTCATTGTCATTGTTTTGCATCTCGTCGCTTGTTTGTAAACCGGAGGGGGTTTCTCTTTCAGCACCACCGCCGTCTTACGATTCCTTGTTTGGCCGTATGAGAGAAGCTCGTAAAATATCCAAAGGCATATTCGACTTTTTGAAAAATATCGTTTTCCTACTCTTGGGTACAAGTAAGTAACGCTTCAATGGAGCTTATCAAATCAGTATAGACAATATTGATTATATGTATTATGAATGAATTGAATTTTTCAGTTGGATGTACCATCATTCTTGGAGTAACGATAGTGGTACCAATTTGCATGATGGTGATCGGTGGACTGTATCTTTACGACTGTCCACAGGGTGAATACATTCCCGTATACTTGTTAGTAGGCGGTGGATTTGGAGTATTTAAACAATTGTTAACTTTGTCAGCTAGAGTACGACAACGTCAAGAGGAAAGAGACGAAGAAAGAATCAGACAATCGCCTACACAGACTTTGATCAATTGTTTTATGCTCGGATGGTTCATTATTGGTATACTGCATTATTATGACTTTTAATTGTAGCTTGTTATTAGATTCGCTAAATTGATTGTATCGGTTACTCGCGAGAATATTTGATAAATTGATTTCTTTTACAGGTTCCATGTGGGTATATAAGGAATACGAACCAAATTATGACCCAGCATTGGGAAAGTATTGCAACAAAACATTGTACTTATTCGCCTTTTGGCTGATCACGTCGGTCTACATATGCCTGGGAGTTATAACGGCCGGTCTGTGCAGTATTTCCGTAGCTAGCATCGCGTTTCAGAGACCACCGCCAGACTTGATGTGAGATCTCAATGTGGCTTAATCGCTTTGTATACATCTACGAAATGACACATCTAGGATCTTCCATATTTAAGATATACGATCGTATTTATCGATCATAAAGAAAAAATCCGTTACGGATACAAAGTATGGTTTTCCATCTCTCATGGAAACACCGTCCCTCCCCGATCCCCGATCGATAAATACGAAAAGAGAAGAGGTGCTGATTCTTTTAAAGATATTGGATATTAAATAGCTTCAAAGAGTTTAAATATGGATAGCTCCGATTTGTGTGTATATAAATACGGATATATACACGTTGTAAGCGGAAGAGAAATCTCATTTTTGGGAGCAAAGCGACGAAAAGTCACACTCGCTGAGGATGGCGCAACATCGCCCACAGAGTCGCTTCGCAAAGGGCGCAAAAATTTCGTCCATCTTTTACGTACCTGAGATGCTTAAACGACTATTTCGAAAGAAATCGTTGGCACGTTAAACGCACATAAAATACTCTCGCGTGCAAATGCGCGTGCACGGTACGCATTTTAAACAAGAGATCGTTCAAATGATTATTCATGACTAAACGCGACTATCCCCGTAATTATTCAATTTTTGTCGCGACATTGTATGAGAGAATCGGAGAAAATAATACGATACATCGAAGTCAGTTGTCTCTCGCTCTTGATAGCCTCTCGACGAAGGAATGAAGGGGAAGCGAGAGAAAGCAAAGTAAAACTTCGACCGGCTGTGTGTACATTTCGCGTATTACTCGCGAATTTTTTTATCTTGTGCCAAGTGGACGCGGAGTCGCAGACCAAAGTATTTTGTTATCACAAAGTGTTGCTCGCGTCAGTGCGCACTACGGTTTATAATTAAATTCGTTATAAACTTATCGTCCAGTTAGTGCAAACTCGCGGCGACTCGCATTACGCTTATACAGCGACGCTTTGGTACGACGGTCTAACATAATTTTACGATAAATAAATGTTAGTCATCGCACATCGTTCTCTCGATATACTTCTTATCTATGTTAAACACTTTACGGACTTGACTACATATAGCGTACGCATTTCGCTTGCTCGTAACTTATTGTTAAAAGACTGCGAACTTGTGCGTGACAATTTCTATATATTTATTCTGCCCTCTCTCCTCCGTCCTTTTATGCCTCTAATCTCCGTTGGACCTTTACGTCTCGATATGATTGCACGATTCGTTTTTCTATAAAAAAAAGTAAGTCGCACAACATGCGATCAAAAAAATACGATATACATATTTTTTTTGTTCGAAATGTCTCTTATAAGAACTATTAAAAAACGGCAGTATTCGTCAGTATTGTTTGAGCTTGCTATTTTTCCGGAAAAAAAAAATCAGCACGTTCCATCGCGTCGTGCAATACATGACGTAATGTTGACATGGTGAATTTTTGTGATTTATTAAACAATTGTATTACCGAGGTGTATTATTTTGTACATACTTATATACATATACATAATATTACCGTTCCTTTCCCTTTTACGTATGACTTTATCAACTTTCCGACTGAAATTTAGTCTTCCTCCCTCAGTCCTTACGTTTGTAAACGTAATTATTCTGAGTATAAAAAATAAGCATAGGATGTAGACGTAAATGTACGAATAAGTATATGGACCTAGACATGAAATATAATTGTGTCTGCGTCCTTTACAAACAGGCTTGCGCGCGCAACGGACAACAATAACCGAGCTAGTGCTTTTACAATTTCGCGTAAACATTTTAAAAAGATATGTATATAATTCGATCGTGTGCACTAATCACCGTACTCTGACTAACAAATTCGACACTTTGCACTAACAAATTGTAAATAATGTACGACATGTAGGACTCTATCGATCGAGCGAACATCGTATCTCTCTTGCGCATTTATTATAACTATTACAAATATTATAACGAGATTATATGATTTCCAACAGTGTAATAGTATTCCTACGTTTTACGTGGCAAGAACGTATGCACACACATACACACACACACACACACAAACACATATATTCGTTGTTATAATTTCTTAAATAAAGCGCTTAAAATCACGCACTTGCTTTTTTTATTTCATTTTGCATAATATGTATGGACATAGTTATATCAATTAATGTCATTTGATAACGATGCGAAGAGTACGGTAATAATGCATGGTAACTCGATTGACTATCGGCTCACAGCAATTTCAAAAATTTAAGGACTGTCGATGCGAAACGACGCTTCCTCCTGATAATATTCTTCGTGATCTCCTTCCGCATAATCTAAGTCCTGCTCGATCTTTGGCCAGATATCATCCTCGCTTTTATCAATCAAAGATTCCGTTGACGCCTATGTGAACGACGATATTATATCACAAGACGCACGTATTTTTTTTCTTTTTTTTCTTTTCTTTTTTTTTTGATATATACTTTACATTAGGTTTTATTCGAGCGCCGTAACCGGATACCGGTGATCTATGTCACAGCAATGAAAAGTGACATAAACATGGAAAAGAAAGACAGCTACCTCCGGATATCGTAATTCTATTAATGATTGACGGAAGTCTGGCGATGCGCTGGAAATAGCGACCGGATACTCCTCTAGTCCTCTTTCGCGCGCGCGTTTGGGACAAAGTGCGGTCGATTAAAATTCATTTTAATCCGGAAGAATCGTTTCCGTTTCCGATATGACGCAGACACGGTGGCATTAAGAAAATCCTCATCGAGAAGAGGCGACCGGATACAGAGCGCGAATTACCGTTTCGCGCTTTCCAATATTAATTCACATTTCGATATCATTTCGGACGAGACTGCGTCTATCATGCTCCGAGATTCTAAAATTCTCTTTTTTTTCCTCGTCGTAAATTTTATCGATTTGGAGGAGCGTCGCGCGCGATACGCGTTAAAACGACTCATTTAAATATGCGATATACTTGAAACGATTTGAATCCTCAATCAAAGACTAACGCGACTTACTTCTTCTTGCAAAGGTACTGCTTCTGGTGGCAATAACTCCGGATTGTAAGGTGTGATGCAACGGGCACGCCATACCGGCAGGATGCCCCTTGGGGAAAATGGTTCTTCTGTCATTGCTGCCTTGTCCCCGTCGCCTTTCTGTATCGTTATAATATAATAAGTTTGTTAAAGAACAATCACAGTTTTCCTATTACGTTTGCTGAGAAAGCTTTGCCATGGTAGCTTCTGTATCTATTTTGTAGATTACGGAAAAAAATTTATTATATATATATAATAAAAAACAAATTTTCCAACGATGAAGAATGGCATCTTGCTTAAATACGCATTCAGTCCGCATTTAATTTAGATAAGATAAAAAATTTCACCTCCACGATTGTATCCCTATACATCCAAGCCTGGTCATCATATACAGGATCTCTCGTATGTACGTAATGACCGTGTTGCATGCACAAGTTTTCGAAAGTGAAGCAACCGCGTCCGTATGGCTATAATCAATGTGCGGTAACGTTTCTCTTTAGTTCACTTGGTGCTTTTTCGAATGCATGTATCTTCTACACTTAGATCTTATTTAACGAAACGATCGCATTCTACTCGCGAAATTTGTAAATATACAACGCGTCAATTCCGATACATCGTGCGAATATTTTTTTTTCTATTTTTATTTCATATATTTCATGTACCAAATTCGACTTCCAAAAACCGTGGAAACGATGACGCTCGTGAACGAGTTGCCCAGGTCCTTGCATGCGATCGTCCATCCACGTGCCCATAAATTTCGTTCCTATATTAGCGTATAGGTACGTTCCCATACCGTGGCGAAGATTTTTCTTCCACGAGCCTTCGTAGATGTCATTATTCGCGTAATAATAAACGCCGAAACCGTGTCTCGCGTCGCGCTTCCATTCCCCTACAGATTAATATTCCTGTATAATTTTTACTTGTAATAGAAAATCGTATTTATTAATAATAAAGCGTTCGACTCGCTGAATCTGATGTGTCATCGGATCTTGGAGAATCTTATGGATTTGTCGCGATTCGTACGCGTTTCTTTTCTAGATTTCTGACGTGCGATATAAAAATAATTGTATGGATATACGCATGTGGAGACGCACGTATATCGCGACATGCCCGACTTCCTCGAGTCTGATTCGGATCCTATTTTTGTACATTCTTGCGGGTACCTTCGTATCGCGTTCCATCAGGGTACCAAAAGATCCCTTGACCGTATTTGCATCCGTGTCTCCAATCGCCGTTATACCGGGCACCATTTTTGAACGCGTAGACACCTTTACCGTATCTAAGCCCGTCACGATACTGGCCGACGTACAGATCGCCATTCGGCAGTAAAGCCTTTCCGTTACCGTGTCTCTCGCCATTCTCATTTCTCTCGCCTTCGTATACCTGCGATCATTCTCGTAGAAAGATCGTTACGCGCGAATGGCACGTTTTGACATATCGAACAAATCAGCGTATTACGCGACGCTAACACAACCTTTTTTTTCTAATCGATATAACGATTCTATTTGATAAATTTCTCCCATTACCCCGATTGGCTCAATCTCAGTCTCTCCATATTCGTCCGGATGCCGGTCTGACAATTCTTCCATTCTACGCGTATATATTGCTTTGTCACTCGCCCTCGCGTAAACCTGGCGTAATTCTAAATCAGTCTAAATATCGATCTTTGCATCCTAATCGATCTGCCGATTGTTCTTTTTTTATTGGCATAATGTATATGTATGTAGTACGTACAATATATATATGCAGAAAAAATTCGGTATTTGGTACGGCAATGTTATCGCACGTTGCATCATGTTCATCCGCAATGTGAATGACGGCAGCGAATCTTCATTGTAAATCGTCTCTATTTTGTAGAGGAAAATACCCTGTAACGATTCCTACACAATAATATCAAGAAATAAGATATAACAGAATTTGTAATTATGCGAGTTTATTGACATATACTTTTGCGAAATGGCTGATGATGAAACTTGTAAATATCATCCTCGTAATTGTATTCACGATGACTCTCATACTTGTTCTCTTGTGCAATCAAGAGTTGTCAATGATTATCAATAACAATGATATCGATAAACAATTTAATAATGAGTATTTGATCTCGTTTATCTCTCTCTTTCATCGGCCAGTAAGCAGACCAATTAACGCTTGCTTCTCCTTCTCTTTTTTCCGTACACTTTCCAGATTCCTCTGTTTCCAAGAGCTCTTTCGAAGTTTAATCGGACGCGATCCTACGTATCGTCCTGAAACAAATAATATGATTAGTCGATTATTCTGAAATTTTTTCAATAAATAGTTTCGCTGTCCTCTCGCCGTCATATATCGAGAATCCAACCCTAGTCTACCACGATCTGTTAAAAAAATACACATTGCGATTGTGCCTGTGTTATCATAAATATTCACATTTTAGCTAAATCAGAATCAGGAATATAGAATCTATTACGTCATATACAAATCCGATATCTGACAAGTGAGAACTTATTGTTAGTTCGCGATCGCTACATACAACACTGAAGCTTTACAACAATAATAATGTAATACTAGCAACAGAAAGCTAAGCTTATCGGCTTTCAGGCGGCAACAGGTGACAAACGATCACGTTTTCTCACGCCGTTTTCTTATCCGCCTAGTATGAATGTATGTACTCCGGAAAGAAGAAAACGAATAGGGGGAATCGATCCGTCCATTCGCGGATTATATTGCATATGCGCGTCATTCATTCCTTCTCAAATTCCCATTCACAATTTCGAATTTTCTACGACGAGTATCTTTCTTGGAAACGAGAGAGGATATCGATATCCGTAAAATTTAAGAACGTACAACTTAAATAACTGGTCAAGGATTCGTGTAATTAAAATTCAGAATGCGAGTTGCAATTCTTTCTTCTCTTCTTGCGATTCGTCTCGTGCCTGATAAAAATTCCGATGACGAATAATAAAAATGTAGTATAAATATCATAGGCGAAACGGGGGATCTCACGTTGTAATCATACAAACTTATTCATTCGTTTCCTAGCATTCACTCGCATTCACTCACGAATGAACTTTCCTCATATTTTTCCTTCCTTCGGACGTCGTTACGATGTGTTACGGCTCGACGATTATAAAGGAACACCCGACGAAATTTTCGATGGCGCACAAAGAACTTGAAAGCATTATAGAGTTGCGATCTAAAAAGCAACAGAAATTTCCGCCGTCATCGATCTCATCGCACAAAGTACACTATACATAATGTGTATACCATACATGGTATTTTATGCTACACGCGGTATCTAACATACTTTGTGTACCTTTCGTATCTTATATCCTTGAAGAACGTTTAAAAGCTAAACGCTATAAAATCAACAGTAACGCGAAAAAGGAAGCCGGCTCGTGCGTAACCCGTATATGCAGTTGCATCGAAATCCCGAGAGCGCGAGATAGTATTTGCGGGGCCAAAAATATCCATTCGAATAGCCGGGCATCAATGAGAAATTCCGCCAAAGAGAACGCATTACGTCGAAGGGGCTCATGACCTCGGTCCTCTCATTCTGCTTCTCTCTTTCGATCTCGATCGCCCACGCGTCGAACTCTTTGTCACTTTCTTGCAGCTTCTACACGGAGAAAATTTTACAATACAAATTACGTTTCAAAAAAGGAAAACATATTTCCTTTTACATTTTTTAAAGCTAGGAATATGACGACATTAGAGAATATTTATTACTATAAAAATAATAAATATTACGCATTTATTTTATTTTTTTTTAACGATTATGCATCAAAATATTTGATATAAATAATTACAATACTTCTTAAAAAATATAATACGTATATAATACGTATTATTAAATAAAAATATCGCGCGCGCGTCGTTTCTTTTATATGTTACCATGTTCCACAATTACAAAAATTATATTGTCATTTTTATTATAATATTTTCTCCGTGTAAATAATGCGAAACAAAGTCATTCTATCACGCTTCAAATTACTAAACTGCTCACAGGATGCAAATATTACAATAAAGTGTAATAAAATTTTATTATTACTTTCTCGTTTGCGCGCATTTTTTGCAAAAGTTGGATGCCGCACGTGTCACAAACATCGCATTTGCCGCACCGACCGTATCGCATCTCGATTCGAAAATATAAAAGAGATATCCTATTTCATTATCGTTTTTGAAATGTTATTTTTTGTTACTAATTTTACTTAAGCTATAATGTTAATATTAAAAGATTATGGAAAAATATTCGTGTGCTTTTCAATATGGGAATATAGAAAACGTTTAAACATCACTCAGTAGAAATTATTCGAGACAAAATCATAATCGAGAGGAGAACGTGGATCAGCTGTGTAAGTTTGATCAGCGTAGTGCGAGGTTGCACTTGCGAGCCATCGATTAGTCTCTGGTTCAGCAAGTACCTCAAGCACCACGAATCACATATCCATTCTATCGTTCATCATATCCAGAATTTCTCTTCTCGTGTATATTATTATATGTATATAAATATACATGTATGTATGTATGTGTATTATATACATACACGCGATATCCTCAACTTGGTATCGCGTTCACTCGCTCGTTCGTTCAAACTACTTGTTGCGTCTACTCGGTTTCGCGATATACCCCTAGTAACTAAATGCGAATCTCTTTCATTCTTCTCACTCTCTCTCTCTCTCTCTCTACTTTTATATATTTTTATTTTTTAGTATAAATAATATAAAATTTTTCTCTCTTCTCTCTATTATTTTATATATGAAATATTTTAAATATATATAATATTCTCTAGGATATTTTCAAATAAAAGAGAGAGACCTCGATTCCTTTGACATTATATGACAGGGGAACGCATTCCATGTTGCGCGATAAATCCTTCCACAAAATCCCACGTACTCGTCCGTGACTACGAAATTTCGACAAATTTTCATGCGTATCTTCATCACCGTATGAGTCACCGATCTTTCAAGCGCGCGCGAACATTTTATTATCGTACATTACAGGCATCGAAAATTGAGGGTATAGCTTGACAAATGACACTAAATATAAATATAAATAACACAATTTTACAACATTCCTTGCATACTCTCGTTTTGATCTTCGAGTCGTTTTGATCTTCGAGTCTGAAATATTCGAATGATTGTGCATAATCCGAAAAAATTGTATACACTTTGTATCTCGTTTTGTATTACATCGTTATAAATTTGATTATCAGCTGATTATCTTTAATGGAACACAATATTGAAATATATCTCGTATCTTTACTACTTTTTTCACGCATCGCGATTTTTTCGTATCGCAAAGGATAAATGTGTCACGATAATACTACATAAAACCAAATTTTTACTGTATTGTAATTTGTTAAATATATGTCATTATCTGCATTGTAATTATTGTAAGGTATTCAGGAGAGCTATTTGAAAATTTCAAATTGTTCTTTCAGAAATATTACTCGAAATAACATCTAGAAATTTAGATAATATACACTTGTGTAAATCACACAAGATATATAATGTCTAAAAGACCTACTGACTCGTTCTAATTCGTTCTGTCTGCGCGAGGAATCTGTCTGAAATGGTAAAGAAAAAAAGGGAAAATTCTATTGATAATGGTTACGATGATGATAATAACGATGGTGAGGACGATAATAAGCAAACAAAAAAAAAAAATAAAAAAGTGCTCGACTCGCGCGGCCCACCACGAGATTTTCGATTGGTTGTCGCAAAGAGGGGGTGGGGTGTTACGAGAATTCGTACTAGGAGGGTAGGGGTTGTTGAATGAGTAGCGGAACGCTCGGCTTTCCCTCGCACTTGGTCGCATCTACCCCAACGGTTAACCGGGAACCGGGTGTATAGTCAGTACGGTTCCGTCCCGAGTTCATTCCGAGAGTGTACGCGGAGGAAGTGGACGCGAAAATCGAACGAACGAACGAACGATCCACGCGTATCCCGAAAAGGTACTTTTTTCTATTCTTCCTATTCTTCAGTTACCTAAAAAACCAAGTATAAAATAAATTACAATTTTTCGCGAAACGCTATCTCATCGCCCGGGTACCAATCCCCGATATATATTTATTTTTCCGCGGATATTTCTTTTGGACTTTTATACTACAATTATATTACGTGCCTTCATCATCTAATCACAAATTATGAAGTTCTCACGATGACTCTCAAATGCATCTGTTCGAATCGTATAATATATATTAGCGAGAAAAAGTGATTTCTCTGTTGTCGCTACAATTACAAATTAATTTCACCATAATCACAATCTCAAAAAAAATTTTGCCAAAATATTTTGATGTATAGAGATGTGTTAATATACCATCGCGCGATAATTATATATAAAATATAGATGCGATAATGTGTATCATTACGTGATAAAGTATCATAAGTATTCAACCGTGTTGCATCGGTTTGATTTAATATTTTTGTATAACAAATTAATGCCTCCGCTCAGAGTTATTTGCTATAAAACTAGTAAGCATAAAATGGTTTCGCGTAGACAATCGACATGTATTTTTCGCGCCACATTGTGCTAATATATAAAAATGAAGACGAAAATATATGAAAGATGAATACGAACACAAACCATAAAAATAATTATAAACGTAATAAACAAATTATAATATTTAAAAATATAGAGTAACATCGCGACGAAAGAAAAAGAAACGCCGTAATTTAATGACACATCGCGTATACATCGCGTATCTCTTCACTCTCATAAAAATGTCATCGCGCACCTATGAAGCCGGATGTTTCGCGACGCTTTTCCGTCCTCTTTCGCTTAGACGTAACATTGAAAAGTAACATCTTTCTTCTCTATCGCAAGCTCGTTTAAGTTGCTGTCACGTCGTGTGTCGCACGCGAGTATGCGTGTGTACGTTTTAGCGTGGCGCTAAAATTAGGAACAACATTATATAAATAGTATCATCCGTTGCAGAAATTTCTCGGCAGAACGTAAACAGCATACTTTTCTGTCGACAAAGTCATCATTGTGAAATGATTAATCGAATTGAGCCTCTTCGGTTCTCTCATGGTGTATCACAAGCACGATATCAAAAAAACTTCCTTACACGTTCCTTGACATTACTTTCATCGTTAACGCCACTTTGAAAAGAATTCGAATGCTAAAATTATGCCAACATTCCCGGGGATGTTTCTTCGCGATGTTTGTCTCATCCATCTTTCAATAAAACTGGAAACAAAATATCACAGAAAGCGAACGGCCTACAACGAATTATTTATTTTAAAAGTGGGCTAAAAAAAGTACAATTTTTAGAAATAGATATATAAACAGATTGTGTGTGGTGGTTTATTTTAGTGAAATTTTCTTTCACTCTTGCATATGCTATTTATTTATATTTTATATTATAAGTTATATTTGTCTTATTTTACATCTTTTATTTTCAAATTAAATCGATCATATGCGGAGAATATGTTTATTGAATTTTCGCATAATCAGCTATATGAATTTATCTGTATTTTATTTTATTTTTTTAGGCAAAGGCGAGCGCAAACAAACGCAACTTTTCGTTAGCGCAGCGATATTACGACGATAATTGGAAATTGATTATACGACACGCTCAAGTGTCGCGAATACGAAATAATATCTAATCAAGAATGGAGATAATTTCTAGATTGCTTCTAATATTCACATTAAATATATTGTGCACAATGACCGGTTACGCAGCGCCATTATTAGATGCAAAGGACATTTGGGGCCAAAATGTTTTTGCACCTGTAATAAAGACAGCGTGTTCCTCCGATGGACAATGCTGGGGATGGTTACCGAAATCAGAAACATATGACAGCACTGTCATTGTATCCGAACAAGATAGCGATATCTCAAGGTGTGTACACATACGTACATAATTTTTTTTTCTTTCTCTCGTCAAATCGTATTTTGCGTACTTTACGCGCATACTTTTTACGATTAATTCATTAATAAAAATAACTGTGTGTCATACATTTTTAATAATCAATAATATTTTTATATGTCAAATGTCTTTTCGTATTTGGCAGATTGCAATCTCGGCGTCAAATTACAAACCCGGTATCCGAAATCATGTTAAGATCGTGGAAAGATAGCATGTCGGAAGAGGCAGGGCGAGAAGTTCGAGCGCCCTTGCCAATTAATAAACAAATACCGACTAAAATCATGAAAAAGGATGTATTTATGTCTCGTGGTTGGGGCGCCGGTGGCATGCCATTTTCCGTTTTGTATATGAATCCACGATCAAATCACGCAGTTACAACATCGAGTAAGCATTAACGCGGAAAGACATCTTTTAGTTTATTTTATTATAAAATAACGAAAAAAATAAAATATAATTTTTTCACAACAGCATCTCAACGACAAGAGTCCGGTATGACGACTGAAAGTTCGACGCCATTCGTAGAGCATCCTAATTCGCGCATCGCTCCACGAAACGGCCAATCTACCGTACAACCGAGAAGACAATATTGGACCATACCACAGCTTTTTATATCGTATGGTTGGGGCCCATTCGGGAAATAGGAACGAATAACGATGATATATTCAATATTAAAGTATCATCTTGACGAAAAAGAGAGAAGAGAGAAGAGAGAAATAAAGTAAAAAGAGAGAGAGAGAGAAAGAGAAAAAGAAAGACGCACTTTGCGATATATTTAAAAAATGTGCAAATACGTAACTCCTTAATACAATTACCAATATTTTGTTATAACTGTAATCAATTCGTTTTAATACCTGAGACTGTAATTTTTAGATTTCTCTTCATACAGTATTTTTTTTAGTATATCATCTCGCGCAATAAATTTGTATTTTTAAATTCTAAATATATTGCATTCACGTTAAGCGAGCGATAACACTTGAAAGTTATATGAAAATATCCGTTAAAAAAAATTTTGTGTCCAACACAAGCAATCTATAAAAAAAAATAAATACTTGACTTACCATTCATTTCCTTCATTGCCTTAATGAAATCTTGTGGATCTTTAAAGGACACAAATCCAAAACCTTTGGTTTTATTTGTCCGTTTATCTCTGACTACCTTTGCTTTTTGAAAACTAGGATATTTTCCAAATACTCTCACCAACATTTCATCAGTAACATCGTTTCCTAAATCCCCACAAAATATTCTGAAATCATCTGCAATACGAATATTGTTAGAACACAATTTTCTAAAAGAGAGTAGTAAGTAGTTTTTTTAGATAGACATGTTTGTGTTTATTATTAACCTTCATCCCAGTCTAGCAAAGAAGGATCTTCCCATGTTTGACCACCGGCTGTTCTTATAATCTTCTTATTTTTCTTTCCTTTACCCTTGGGATGACTCTCCTCCGCACTAGCATTAGCCATAATGGAACTTGCTTTTCCTTGACTAATAGCTAATTCAGCAGCTGTGCTGACACCCTTTACTTTTGGTTTCTTTTTACCCTCATCTTCAGGTATTTTTGTGTTAATAATTTGTTCAATAATTTCAGGATGGATCATTGGCGTTGATGTAGAATCGTATGTTTTTGGTGTTGCGCTTAGACATGGATCGACCATATTTGATATATATGGATTACTTATTTGTGCAGGTGAGGAATACGTTGTAATGGGAACTGTACCTGTAATAATTGTTGTTGTATTATTGTAAAAAAACTTCTATCGCATTATTCTTGGATATGTATGCAATTCTTACCTTGTCGCGCTACTTGTTGAGGAATTAACATTGGGGGAGGTGGAGGAGGTGGTGGAGGTGGTGGCGGTGGAGGAAATCCGATCATTGGAGGAAATGCCAATGTAGCTGCTGCAGCTGCCGCAACCACAGGTGTGGGAAGTTCATGTTGCTCCAATTGCCTAGCGACTTGACTATATGTATTTGCCCCAATCACTGGTCGTACAATTGGTGTTACAAGCTGCCCCCCGATTTCAGCTTCAAATCTATTCCATTTACATTTAAAGAATTTATCAAGTGCAAAATATGAAAAAAGCATATCACATGTTGTAATTTATGACTACACCGAATTGGCACATAAGCAGATATGTGCAGAATAAAGAAACTAATGAGAAATAAATAAAATTTAGATGAACTCGCATAATACCTCATAATCGCGAAAAGAAAATAGATTTAGAAGATAATACAACTTAATTCGAAATTAAGTCGCGTCATACCTGTTCATCTCATCTTCCATTTGCCGAAGTTTGTCGTCCATATTTGTAAGCTCTGTTGTTCACAAAACGCTTATACAAATCCTATCTCCTATCTATCTAACGCAAATTTGCGATAAGTTCGATAAATTAATACTTTCTTAATGAAACGATTGAAACAATAATAACTTTGATGTTACTTCGAATCGCTTAACCTAACACATTCACCTACTAAACACCCGCGCAGCACTAACGGCTGACTAACGCGCAGCTGTGCGCATTGGCTATTGCGCATCCCATGCGCAGGCAATATTGTAGATGGGCTTCCTTTTTCGCGCATGCGCATCTTATGGTATGAGGTCTTGTATAACCCCCGTTTTTTTTTTTTAATTATTTAGATATTAAAAATTAATTAAAAACATAAATAAAAACATGCCCGTTTAGAAGCCTATCCAAATGGATTTGCATAGTCGTATAAACGTATGCATAAGGAAATAAATTGGTCCGTTGAGCATCGTCTTGTCAACACTCGACGTTGATTTATTGGTTCTAGAAGTAAGAACCAATCACGTTCGATTACTACTCAACGGTTGTCTCCTGAACGCACCCATTACCCGTGGACGTAGATAAATGTGAATAAACGTTGGTGACGTTAGTATACAGATGAGCGCATTGAAGTTGAGGTTATAACGATTATTCACTCGCATTCGTTATGAAGGAAATTCTGTACCTGCTTTTTATTTTTGCTAATTTACGCGAACAATACGTAATTGCGGAACATGAAGAGGATGTGTCTACAGATCTATACGTAATCGAGGGAAAAGTATTTCCCTGGGACAACGCTGCTTCCAGTGGATGGCAGCTCATGACGCATGTAATGGCTAACGGTGGTGAACATTATGGCTTTTTGAGGTATGATTATAATTATATATATATTTCGGCAGATTTATTCGTTTTTATATTAATTATCGTTTTTATTAATCGAATACATTTTATCATTCTAGGGAAGATGGCACATTTATAATTTCGAATGTACCATCGGGATCGTACATGATCGAAGTGGTAAATCCAAATTATGTTTACGAACCAGTCAGGGTGGAAATTAATTCTAAAGGAAAATTCCGAGCTCGTAAAGTAAACTTGATACAAACATCGCAAGTGATTCAAGTACCTTATCCGTTGAAAATGAGGCCTTTAGCACCGTTCCGATACTTCCAAGTTAGAGAGCAATGGCGGATGACAGACTTCTTATTCAATCCTATGGTAACGAAACATATAACACATAAAACACATGTATTTTACTACTTTTGTTACAAATGTGGCATTTTCTTCTTTTTTTTCTTTTAGGTTTTAATGATGGTTTTGCCACTTGTACTGATTATGATCCTGCCAAAAATTATGAACGACCCTGAAACTAGAAAGGTAAAACCACATCTTATAAGATATGGAAAAGAATGATTAATGATGATAGTTTAATACTGTCTATATAAATTACTATGATCTATGTAATCTATTTGTTGACGAAGTCACAATCTATATTCATTTTGTAGGAAATGGAGCAATTAAATAATCTCACTATTTATAATATGCCAGAAATGTCTGAAGTGATAACATCTTTTCTTTCCGGAGGAGAGAAGCAAAAATCAAAAGCTGTAAAAGCTGCTAAGAAAAGACAATAATTGATCTATTTATTGTCTGTAGATGATTGTATGTACATGTTTACTCTAGTCGTTAAAATATATAAGGATATCGACAACAAAAGCAGGACACCCTTGGGAAAAAGAAAAATGTTCCGATTGCTTGAATATTGTGTAAGATTATGATGGTTAATGTACCAAGTCTTTAAACTACAAGTTTGAAAATGTCAATATATAATTAGTTTCTTGTAGTTTAATGATAGTAATTTGAAAAGTAATTTTGCATTTTGCTACATGTATGCAAACAAGGGAACGATAAAACATCAACAGTGTTTTAATTTACTATTAGTTCTGGTGCATAATTGTGTGCATATACTTGAACTCCAAGTTATGTAAGACGGTGAAGGAAATTTTATAGAATAAGTAGAAGAAAACTGATATATGATGTATAATATCAGTCACGACAATGATATGTATGTAATATAATTGTTTCACTTTATATGATAATGACAGTCTTGCTACTCTTTCTTACACTGATCCCTTGCTACGAGGGTTATATTAATTCTGTCTTATATAAAATATTGCAGTTTCCATACTGTTACAATTTTGTAAATCATAAAGAAACAAGTATTTGTAATATCATAAATAAATAACAACTGTATCAATCCACATTTTAGTTTCGTGATTGTTACAAGAGAATGAAACAACTATAAATGTTCCACTTGCAGTTACTCCACTGTCTTGTAATATTATTAATATCAATAATTATTTATATCTTGCATATGTTACATCTTATAAACAAATATATGGAATAATATGCACAAGAACAACAGATACAAAATATTTAAAAAGAAAAATCGAGATTGAACAACTGTAATAATGTATTTCTTTTTTTTCTTTTAAGATATTTCATGTCAGAAAAGACATCTCAAACTTTATCTTAAAAAAAATTTCATCTATCGAATTCAACTCAGAATTTTAATAAAAAAGCAGGAAATGCGAAAAAGTCTATTTTTTGGGGGCTCTTATTGTTAGATGTACATATATACGACATACGTGAAATTGTGATTTCCGAAACGCGGAAGTTTTCTATTATAATTATATTTTTCTATAGTTTTATAACCGTTAAAATGTTCCTTCAATTTCTAAAGATAAAATTTTAATTATTAGCAGCATTAATTAATTTTTTCATGATTATATGATCGCGTGATGATAGAGATACTGTCACCTAACAGGTTTTCGTAAAACGTCATGAAAAATAGCGATTTTCTTTGCAATATTAGTTTTATAGAATACTAGAACAACACAGGCGCGCGCTTCTTTTACGAACATTTCCCAACTTTTTTAACTTTTCTTTCCGTATATACATATATATAAATAACCGTTTATAGCCGAAAAAACACTTTTCGGTACATTTGAAATTAGTTATTAACTGGTTTATTCCAAAACCTATGGAGCGAACTACAATCATTTTGATCTCATTTGAAAGATAATTTAATTTTGAACAAAAAGTTTCCTATAAACATGGGCCGTAAAAAAAAACCTCTGAAATCACGATTATTTTATACATTTTTACAAATATCAGGGAAAGTATGCGTTTTTTAACAAAAAGTACCGAAACAAATGTTGTAGAGAATCAAATTATCTTCCAAATGAGATCAAAATGATTGTAGTTCGCTCCATAGGTTTTGAAATAAACCAGTTAATAACTAATTATATTCCGATACTAGTCGCGATCGCGTTTAGAAATAGAATTTAAAAATATACGAAGCGTTTTGTACCACCACGTTACTACTCGAGTGTCGCCGTACGAATGATAAGAAGACCATACATGTAAACAATAGGACCGCTAAAGCCGAATATTATGATATTGAAAAGTCAATGCCAAAATATTTTACGTATACTCTATTATCATATTATATGTATACGCGTAGAATATTAAAGTGTATAAAGTATATATTTTAAATTATGATTAATTATTTATTGAACGATTGATGTATCACGAAGCCTTTCGTTATGTTAATTACTCGATATTGCAATTCGATTATTTAATTGCGCGATCTTAATTCGGATCATATTTACATATCGTCGAAAGTCGAACGAAAAATGTCGAACAAAATATATTTAAGTTGAAATATTTTTGAAAAAATAATTATTGCTTATAAGGATCGCAATAAAACAATAATTCATAATTTTGATTTTTTCTGTCACTTCGATTCTTGATTAAATGTGTATATACGTCACGCGAAATGCACGCTTCGAAACCTATCATAGCAATATAATTATATTTAGTTATAATATTAAATTATAATTATTATTTAAGATATGTTAAAGATAACTAATTATTAATCTTATTAAATTATTTCCCGATACTTGTCGTGATCGCGTTTAGGAAAAAAATTTAAGTGTCTCGCACTGCTATTTTACTGCTCGAGTGTCGCCGTGCGAATGATAATACATAGGGAAGGAATTTGAACATCTCACCCCACTACAATTCTATTCAAGTGTCGCTGTATGAATGATAACAAAGCCGTGATACATAAACAATAGCGCGCCAATGTTTACGTCGTCAAAGCCGAAAATCATGTTAGGTATTGCTAATTCGCTGCCGAAATATTTAATGTACTATAAAATATATATGCGAAATATTAAATTATATTAATATTTTAAATTATCAATTATATATTAAAATTAAACGATTAATGTATCACGAAGCTTATCGTTATGTTAATTAATCGATTTCGCGATTCGATCGTTTTATATACATTCTTAATCCAAATTTATCTAGATTGTCGAAAAGTCAAATGATATAGCATCGTGGACAAAATATATTTGATTCTATTTGTTGTTAAAGAAGTAATTATTGTCCGTAAAGATCGCAACAAAACGATAATTTATAATTTGGTTTCCTATTACTTTAATTCTTATTTGATTAATGAATAAATTACGAAATATATGCGATTCGAGATCTTTCGTCGCGATATATATAATTACATATTATTTATAAATATTAATTATATTATAATAGTAAATAATTTCCCGATACTGATCGCGATCGCGTTTAGAGAATGAATTCGACGGAGCGTCTCGCAAATCTATTTTCCTGCTCGAGTGTTGTCGCGCGAATAATAACAGAGTCGAGATACGTAAATAATAGCGCGCCATTATTTACGCCGCGCAGCCAAGGCTAAACACATGGTTGATATTTCATTGCCGAAATATTTTACATACTATGACCATAGATATAATATATAGTATATAAACCGAGTATTAAGGAGTGGGGTTCGTCAAATATTAGATAGAGATAACATATACTTTGTATCACCATTCTGTCTTCGTCTTTTCATCTCCTCTACTTTTCTTTTCTTATTAACGACGGCTTCTTTATCTTACCACGCGTCATGGTATAACGACGTAACGACGACGTAAACATTGGCGCGCTATTGTTTATGTATCACGGCTTTGTTATCATTCTTACATCGACACTTGAATAGAATTGTAGTGGGGTGAGACGTTCAAATTCCTTCCCTATGTGTTATCATTCGCACGGCGGCACTCGAGCAGTAAAATAGCAGTGTGAGACACTTAAATTTCTTTCCTAAACGCGATCATGACAAGTATCGGGAAATAATTTAATAAGATTAATAATTAGTTATCTTTAACATATCTTAAATAATAAAGTTGTACAAGAGAAATAGAGCGTAGGACAAAATATCTTTAAATATTGAAAGAAAAATAATTATTGTTTGTAAGGATCGCAATAAAGCGATAATTTATAATTTAGGTTTCTGTCACTTCAATTCTTACTTTGAAAAAGAATCTTACTTGCATTTTGTCGGATTGAGAATAATTTTAATGAATTAATGAGATTTTTGCGACTAAAATGACATCAAACGCAATATAAATCAGATAATTTTTAGTTAAACTAATAATACAAATTTTGATCAGATATTTAACTAAAAATTATCCGGTTTATGTCATGTTTGGTATCAGTTTAATCACAAAAAAATCATTAATTCATTAAAATTATTTTTAAGTTAAATTATGATTAATTATTTATTGAACGATTGATGTATCACGAAGCCTTTCGTTATGTTAATTACTCGATATTGCAATTCGATTATTTAATTGCGCGATCTTAATTCGGATCATATTTACATATCGTCGAAAGTCGAACGAAAAATGTCGAACAAAATATATTTAAGTTGAAATATTTTTGAAAAAATAATTATTGCTTATAAGGATCGCAATAAAACAATAATTCATAATTTTGATTTTTTCTGTCACTTCGATTCTTGATTAAATGTGTATATACGTCACGCGAAATGCACGCTTCGAAACCTATCATAGCAATATAATTATATTTAGTTATAATATTAAATTATAATTATTATTTAAGATATGTTAAAGATAACTAATTATTAATCTTATTAAATTATTTCCCGATACTTGTCGTGATCGCGTTTAGGAAAGAAATTTTACGGAGTGTCTTGCACTGCTATTTTACTGTTCGAGTGTTGCCGTGTGAATCATATAACACATAGGAAATTTATACGCAGAATATTAAATTTAGGAGTATCTTAATTTATAGATTAATTATTTATTTAACGATTAACATATCACGAAGTCTTTCGTTATGCTAATTACTCGATCCTGCGATTCTATTGTTTAATTGTGCGTTTTCAATCCAAATTATAATTAAATAATCGAAAAGTTGTACAAGAGAAATAGAGCGTAGGACAAAATATCTTTAAATATTGAAAGAAAAATAATTATTGTTTGTAAGGATCGCAATAAAGCGATAATTTATAATTTAGGTTTCTGTCACTTCAATTCTTACTTTGAAAAAGAATCTTACTTGCATTTTGTCGGATTGAGAATAATTTTAATGAATTAATGAGATTTTTGCGACTAAAATGACATCAAACGCAATATAAATCAGATAATTTTTAGTTAAACTAATAATACAAATTTTGATCAGATATTTAACTAAAAATTATCCGGTTTATGTCATGTTTGGTATCAGTTTAATCACAAAAGTTCCTACTTGCATTTTATCGGTTTGAGAATAATTTTAATGAATTAATGAGATTTTTGCGACTAAAATGACATCAAACGCAATATAAATCAGATAATTTTTAGTTAAACTAATAATACAAATTTTGATCAGATATTTAACTAAAAATTATCCGGTTTATGTCATGTTTGG
Organism: Formica exsecta; assembly: GCF_003651465.1. NCBI lineage: Eukaryota > Metazoa > Arthropoda > Insecta > Hymenoptera > Formicidae > Formica > Formica exsecta. The sequence continues at coordinate 961,209 of NW_021851492.1, read as the reverse complement.
TATCAGTTTAATCACAAAAAAATCATTAATTCATTAAAATTATTTTTAAGCAGGCATAATATAAAAGTTTTATTTTCTATGGTAATATGACACATATATACTCGTAAAATACTATACCTATGTAAAGGAATAAGCTCCTCTCGCATATAAGAAACTTCAAGATTTTTTGACAATACGTCATCTCGCTTGCTCTTTACTCATTCTCGCTCTCGCTTTCGACGACATCGGAGACCTTTACTTATCTATAAAAATTTATCTATAATATTCAAAAATCTTGTAATAAAAATTAAAACATTTATGTTTTATTTTAAAAAGTAATTTTTTGAAAATAATTTTAATGGATTAATGAGATTTTTACGATTAAAATGGCATCAAATACGATATAATTCGAATAATTTTTACTTGGATAAAGAAAAAAACTTTTTATCTAATTTTTAGATTTGTATCTAATTAAAATTTATTCGAATAATGTGGCGTTTTTTTGTCATTTCATTTCCAAAAATCTTATTAATCAAACAAAATTACGTTCAAAAATATAAGAAATATAAGAATTTTATCAAAGTTTTTATATATATTCAATAAATACGCTCTGTTTGACATTATTTTCGCTCCGAAGCGTTTAATGGATAAATGAGGGCGAAAAATCTTTTTCTTCGAGCGAAAATGGCTTTAATCGGAGAGTATTTATATTGTCATGTGTTTATTTTCAAAAGACTTGTAGTATTAATTATGTTATTGTTCTAATTACTTATGTTTATATAAATTTGTATATATATAATCGCTTTTAATGTGCATCGGTGCACATTAGTGCATTCAACTAATTTTATAAATTAAAAATTAATTAAATAATATAATTAATAATTAATTAGTTAATTATAAAAAGCTATATGTATATAAATTAAAAGCATAATTTGATATTGCTTAAAATGCTTGATAATTTTGTTTCGAAAATAAGAAAAAAGTGAAAGCAATTTATTGTAAATATCTTCTATACGTTATATTTAAAAATTAGAAAAAAAAATTATTAAAAGAATTGATTAAAGAAAATTTATTTTTTACTTATGCGTGTATTATACATAAAAATACTTCAATAATAACTTATTATCGCTGGCTGTAGTATATACTAAAATGACAAAACATCAACTAATAAAACGCGTGCAACTAATAAAACATTAATAAATTTATAATATTTCTTTGCATTTTTGATCCACAATTATGGATTTAGCACGGACACGCACCAACCGGCTGTTTTACCGTGGCACCGAAAAGTGAACCTGGCCATGTAATTCCGCCGGCTCTAAAATGAATCCAGTTGGCGCTACTGCATTAGCTAGAAAAAGCGTCTGCCAAAAAACGACGGCGTGGACCCTCTCAGGCGTCTCTCTGATACTTATTACGTTTATGGGTAATTATAACCTGTCGCATTTCAAATAATTTTTCGCGCAAGCAGATTATCTGTAATAAATGTTAAACCGTCTCGTTCGCCTCGCATATTATTTCAAGTTGTTACGTTACGTTTCAAACGACCGTTAATAAACGCAGAACTCGAGTCAGTTACGAAGAAATATGAGAGAAATATTCTCGGAATATTAATAGTCATAACGCACAAAAAACCAGCTGGCATTAGGTAATCTATACATCCGCTTTCTAAAATGACTAATACATATTTTTTTACATTTGCGTCCATAAGTTTGTACGCGAATTAAAAAAATGTATATATATATATCTATAATCTACAACAATCATTATGCTTTCATATGACAAAATATGTGCGATCCCTCTTTATTTACAGAAATACAAAGATTGATTTTTGTCACTGAAATATTTCCTCGTATCGCGAAATGAAATCTACCGAACGTGACGATTTACGATAGAGGCGAAAGAATAAAGATCGGGAGAAAGATGTGCGATACGTTTATTAATACCAATGCGGAAAAAGCCGTATCCTCTTAATCACGTACCGGTGGGAATTGGCAAGAAGAAAAGGAGAAAAAAAGACGTAAGAATAAGGATGAGCAATCGGGCGTGATTCAGCGGTCGACGATGCACGGACCCGAAAGCAACTTGATCGAGAGTGGCTGAGCTGTACGGCTTTTAATTCCGGGAATTCATATTTCGCCAATCGAGTCCTCGGTCGCCGCGTGCTTGCCTGGCGAGGCCCGACCCTCAGCCTCGCTCGTGATTTCGTTTCATTTACATCGACGACGATGGCTAGATCGAAAGATCGCTTCGACGTAACGGTATGTTTTATTACTCGATATTACGCACGTTGTGACAAGATTATATCGCGAACGAGAAAACTAATTGGAAACGATCGATTTCGCGTAGATAATCAAATAATTGTCTAGATATTCGTAATAATAAGTGTAGAAAAAAAAAATGCGGTTTATATGCAAAAAAAAATACAAGTGCAGCATGAATGGTGTAAACGAAGATTTGAGAAATTCCTGAAATTTTTGGAGTAATTAAATATATGTGGTGCCAAAAATGACAAACCGATTTTGACTTGACGCCGAATTTGTATATGTGCGTGGAAATGTGTTACGTTAATTTGAGTCTAATCCAGATAGAGAATTTCGAAAGTATCTTGTTAAATCTTGCGGTTTCGTTGGAGAAGATCCTATTTCCCAGTGTGGATGAGTCAGCCGATGGAGTTTGGTCGACGACGATTAACGGTGAGAATTCTTCTCTTCGATATCACACCTGATGAAACAAAATGGCAACGACGAATTACGAAATTGTGAAAGAAAAGCGCAAAATCTATCGAGCGATGAATCAAGATTCGGATACCGTATCGGCTGAAGCATCTGGCTCAAGATCGAGCTTGGAATCAGAATTGAGATCGAAACGTTACGATAATAAAAAGGTATCATCGAGCTACAAACAAACTCGTTTGACGCATAGAACGGATAACGCTGAAGTCGTAGAATGCGTAATCGTATCGGAGAGCAACGAAAAAAATGATGACTCCAACAATGAAGATGCCGATCACTTGGAGTCCGAACGAATCATGGTGCCATCCGGTGAATATCTAACCGGCGCTGAAATAATGACGAACTGCATCTTAAATTTATGTATCACGGCCGAGCGAGCGAGAAACATGTCTCGATGATTTCGGATTCGTCTTTCAGATCCGTCCGAATGGAATTCCAGCCACATAGCCTCGTGGATCTCGTGGTGCGGCCGGACATTTTCTATAAGACCGATCGCTGCGATATTTCCGTCGACCGGAAAGGAATTGCTGAAATTGTCCCTGCGAGATTGGCAGAATATCGGCGGCGAGACGGGAGGTCGCATTCTGGCGCGACACTTGGGCTATCTTCATCTACAAGCGACCGGCATATATACTCCCGATTTATTGCAAGAGGATGAGGATAATGCTGGTGAGTCGAGTTCGATATATATTAATAAATTCAAGAGTAAGTTTTCCTCTCCTATGTATTAGATTGAATCTTTCATTATCAATTACGTTAGTGTATCGCGGAAAATAGTGTATGCAAAAAATATTATACATATAAAGGAGGAGAAAGATATAAATAAATCTAACAATAAAATAATTCGTTCTATAAATCTAAATGATCTACGATAAAGCTTAGAAAAGGTTAATAGAGGTCTTGGAACCTGTCAGGATTGGATGGAGAGTGACCGGAAAAGGCTAACCGTTCCCCGAGGACCGATCCTGGTCCGACTCGAGCTTATCTAAAAGCTTTAACGATGGCTGCGATCTATTACAGATAAACGCGGTCCAGTAGAAAAGTAAATACCGATATCGTCGAGTGTGGATAGTTTCGTCGGAAATTTTCTTCACGTCGCGTGACCTGAAGGGAAAAAGCAAACTTGAAATAAAAGTGTGCCGAAATATCCGTGCATTTTCTCGATGTGAAGTTGAGACGATTGAAAAAGAAAATATCACAAGATTAAAGAGAATTGAGAGAATACACAGTTTAATGAAGACTGAATTACGAAAAGGCATTTCGGTGGGTGAAAATATTTTATAACAAAAACATTCCCGATTAAAAATATTTATATGATGATAATAATAATAAATGTATTCCGATATTTTTCGATATAGAATTGATCTCGATTGTGCGATACATAGATGAGGAAATTACGAGAAAATGAAACGAAGAAAAATTTCCTTTTGTCTATACTTGCTCCTTTTTATCGGAGCACAGATTTTTCGAGCACCCCTCTTTGGATGCGAAAGAAGAAAAGCGAAAAGTGAGAGGTAGCAGGAGTCGTGGCAGCGTAAGCCTCGGAGATATATCGTCCGTTTGAATAACGTTGCAGCTTTCTCTCTCTCTCTCTTTCTCTTTCTTTCTCTCTCTCTCTCTCTCTTTCTCTCTCTCGTTCTCTGTGTATGTGCGTCGGCCCATCTCACCCCGGGAGCAGCCGTTTATTAAACGAATCAGTGTTATCGCGGTGAGAGAGTCCTCATGAATAAACCATCGAGTGTTTAGGGTAGCGGAAAGGTGGTGCCACGAGGGGTTACGAGCTTGCCGCGACCCCGCGCTTTTACCCCTCTTTCTGCCCTCCTCCTTTTGGGGGCAAGCTCTAACGGGCTTGGGGGTGGTAAGCTCACCGCGGGGCGCGACTATATTGTTTTCGTGATGAGCGGCAAACATTCTCTGGATCTTCAACGTATACGGGATAATTTTACGCATCGTGCATCTCTGCCATATATCGCTGCATACAGCTCGTCTCGCGATACGTTCGGAATTTACGGCGTGCACACTTTGTATTGCATATATAACATGTATCATATGTATAATATCAATATATTCTCTAATGTGAATCCGTTCGAACTTGCCCTTCGAGCTCTCGGTGTGTCGTTTTTAACATAACTGTCAATATATTAAAATGGAACCTTTTACGTATATCTCGTTCTCGTATATTTCGTCGAATTTACATTTGTAATATATAAGCGATATATATTAAA
>NW_021851492.1:954236-956064 GCF_003651465.1 Formica exsecta | reverse complement strand
AAAAGCAGACACTCTTTCACTTTATGACATTCTTTTTATTTAGCATCATAATTTTTTATCGAAACAGATATTGACAATATTATTCATTTAGCTGTGCACATACATAGAGTAACAAAATTGATTTTCTTACTGCATTTCCTTATTATCTTGTTCTATTTCTATCAATTATTTTAGCAATTCATCTCGGTTTATCAAGATTGCAACGCAATTTAAAACATAAATATATATTAAATTGATTTATTTTAATCGAATTCTACTTGCTTCCTTTTAAAAAAGTTATATATATATTATAATTATTTAAATTATTTTTTTACAAAAATAATAGGCTGATACAAGCATGAAAAGATTGTTAACAAATAAAATTTTTTAAAAAGGATGTAGATAATTGTTATTCTCTCTTAAGAAAGAAATATTTGTTAACAACCGTTTTATGTTCGTATCAGCCCATTATTTTTGTACTTGTTTTTTTAATATAACAAGCTTTTCTATCTAAATTTATTATTTTTTATTCTATTATTTACTCTAATATTTCGGTATTAAGGAGAAAAAGAGAGATGAGGATTCTGCAATTAATATTTTTTTATATTTATGATAAAAACATCAAATAGAATAATGTAAAATATATGTACAAATTTACAGAAATGAGATTTAGGAAGAAACAATTACTCTCCAAGGAAGCGCTTAAACCTTTATTCGCGAGAGAGGAAATTTCAAACGAATTTATATACAACTATTTTCATTTGCGCACATGCATGAGATATCGAGAAGATATTTGCGTAAATTCCAGGAGAAAGAACGAAAGAAATGGAAATTACCGGTAAGTACTCTAAGCTCGGTACGTCAGAAGAGAGGGGGTGTAAAGGTATTCCGTTCACTTGCCGAGACCACGAGTAGAAGGGAGGGGTGCGAAGGGCTTGAAATAACCAGGGGCAAAGGTCGCTCAGTCGCTCTCTGTCCACTGTCTGGCGAGTTTTATTCCAAATGCGTCTGTCCTCTCATCGATTCAATCCGCCAACAATCGACCTCGCTTATACTCGCGCGATCATCGCGTAACGCGTCATCGAAATCAGTGAAATGGGTGTCGATTTATTTTCCTTGATCTATATCCGCTCGTTTCGCAGATGGCATCCTTCGGCCGCTGCAATTCTTTACAACGGTAAAATCAGAAAAACTGAAGATTAAGCGCGCGAATGAAATTAAAACGTTGACAAGATACTTAAAGCGCTCCTCTCATCACTTGTACATGTACTTATATTTATATATACGTAGATACAAAACATGTATACGTATATATATATAACTCTCCCAGATACATTTTAAATAAGTACATTATACATATATATATACACGACGATAATATTTATTCTGACGGATATAAGAAATAGAATATTAAGATAATTGTGCTGCCGTTCTTTTATCCGTTTTCGCAATCGAGTTCGAATTGACAAGCGCATCAACAATTACCGTAATTTCGTTACTGGTTTTTTTTTAAATAATAACTATATAATAATAAGTATCTATACATAATTAAAAAAAAAGATGAAAAAAAAAAATAAAAAATCTATACATCAGAATAAGAAAGCAAATATGCTGGAGAAAGCTGACAACCATCGTTCTTCTCTCTATTTCTCTCTTTCTCTCTTGCGGTCTAAACGATTCGACCTCGAGACTCGAGAACTTAGAGCTTGGTGCATGCGTGTTTCGTTTTTCTGTTCATAGAGAGGTTCAGCCTCCTACAACGGACTTGCTCGCTGATTGGATCGACGGCTGGAGCTGGCAGCTCGGGGGCGGTCGGAGGCGGACAGGTCCAGCTCTGGCAATTCCTGCT
>NW_021851492.1:952402-953686 GCF_003651465.1 Formica exsecta | reverse complement strand
GCTGGAGCTGCTCTCGGATACGTCCAACGCGTCCTGTATCGCGTGGGAGGGTTCGAACGGGGAATTCAAGCTCACCGATCCAGACGAAGTCGCGCGTCGATGGGGCGAGCGTAAGAGCAAGCCGAATATGAATTACGATAAATTGTCACGCGCTTTAAGGTAATTCGATAAGCGGGTATCGTACGCCGATTTATTGTATAAAGATAGAGAATCGTGTGCACGGTCATTGTTTACTCCTTCCGTATTCTTTATCTAGATTTTTTATCCCTCTATTACACGTATTTTTTTCGTACAAATCCTTCATGTAGACTTGTAAATTTAAAACACTGAAATATTATATGCGTAGCATCGTTAAAAGCAAAAAATATATATTATTTCGCAGATATTACTACGACAAGAATATAATGACGAAAGTTCATGGTAAACGTTACGCTTACAAGTTCGATTTTCATGGTTTGATGATGGCTTGTCAATCTCAAGCCGGCATTATGACGCTGGAGGCATCAACATCGTCGCGTTTGACAAACAGCAACTGTCATCCTCATCACCAAGCTCATCGTACTCATCGTTTATACCCAGTGGGGCCGTCGCCTACTCAACACTCTGTACAATCCTCTTCCTTACAATCGGGATCAACACCGTCCACGCAACAACTACCGCCACCAGCACCACCGCCGCCACCACCACATTACTGTTGGCCGTATCATCGATGTTCGCCACCGACATAACATAGTCTTCAATCGCTATTAGGCATGTGCGGTTACATCGATCGATTAGTGTCGATTTCAATGGACGATGATTCGCGCTCATTAAATTTTATTTTATTCATTCCTCTTTCTTTCTTTCTTTTAATAACAGATTGCAATACATCATTGTCGATTTTTGGAATAAAAGGAACATTATCGAAACTTGTTGGTGCATCGTTTTAGTGTACTTATTCAGCATATTGTACTTAATGGGACTCGGGACTTTTGAAATGGTGAAAAATTAAGTACACTGAAACAATACACCAGCAAGTTTCGATGATGTTTCTTTCATTCCAAAAAATCGGCAATAATGTATTACAATTTGTGATCAAATTTTAATGTTTTTTTTTTTATATCAAATAATTTGTGGCAAACAATTCATTACATTATCCATATTTGTCGCGTTCAAAAGCCCTTGGTTTTCTTGGGCGAATCATATATGTAACGACAATTAATAATAATATTGAAAATCAATAGTAATTTCACAAAAACGCGAGTATGTAAAATATTTCAAACTTCTAAATATTGCAAGGGAAAG
>NW_021851492.1:915298-952111 GCF_003651465.1 Formica exsecta | reverse complement strand
AAAGAGCATAAAATATCATATCCTTCTATTACTCTCTCTCTCTTTCATGACTTGCCAAATATATCGCTAATTGGAATTACAATACTCTTACTTTGATAGAAGCGTATTCGCAAATGTATATTTTGTAAACATGACTTTCTATCCAGTAAATATATATATAATGTAGAGTTAATATTTACTATTATGTAATATAAACCAATCTAAAAAATGAATAACACTTTCATTATTATTGACATGCTTGTAATCATTATTAATTATATTTAATTGTATTCTTAAATCTGAGTAAAAACTGCGTTTTTCTCCATATAAATCAATTTCTCGTGACTTACATCATTCTTAAGTAGCATTTTAATGACTAATATATTACCAATGTTGGCAAAATGTTAAATATATTGATCAATCTGGATACATCTATTTTATGTGTGCGTATGTTTTATCATATATGCATGTCAAATTTTTTTATCAATCGTCGATAACATATTATATTCAATATATGTTCATAGATGTCCTTCTGTACCAACTTATCGGCCGATCGATAGAATCTTCGTCATCATCGAAGTAACGCACGAACGACGCATGCTCAGAGCTCAACGCGTACAACTCCTCTTCTGTTCCTTGGCAAAGGTAAATCAAGCCACGCTGAATACTATCGCGATTAAAATCCGTTTATTGTGACGAGATCGTTATAGAATTTACCCCAAAAAACATTAAAATGTGATCCTTGTGGCAAAAATAATAATATTTTATAATTATTTCTAGGTTCTCAGCTTCCTTAAAACATGTCTGACGTAGAAAAGTAAGTGTATTTTAGAATGTTTTCAATACTACTTTTATAATTATTCTTTATTGTGTTGCAATTAACTTAACAAATTGATAAGTTCATGGATATATGGAAGTGCAAACTTGTGAAAAGCGTTTAATGTAAGAAGAAAAATTCAGCAAATAGTAAATATAGATAATATTTTGTACTTACACTTGACGATAGAGAGTATAGGTTAAACTGAAATAGAAACACAAGTTTCCAAGAAATTTTTAGCTTTTATTAGTTATAAATTATTCAATATAAAAAAATATTTGTCTATTAAACTTCAGTAATCTAAAGAAAGTTGGTAAAAATGATTCTTTGGTCATTTGAAGTAAACTAATGTAATTTTTATTTAAACAAGATTTTATCACTGATATATTTAATGTCAAAAATTCTTTACAAAGAAAAAAGATAATTGATTAAAATAATTTTTGCTATTTAAAATATTCTTATAAAAACATTATATATTTTTAAAATATTTACAATAATTATAAGAGAGTGTACATAGTTTTGACAACCAATATATGGAAATAATATTTCAATGATATACAAATATATTAACTGATAAATAATATTCCTACTTACTATGTTTAATGAAACTATTATTTGTTACAGCGATGATGTGCCATCTGCGATGGCAGCGGGTGGCAGTATGGATGTTAATACTGCATTACAAGAAGTCTTAAAAAACTCCCTCATTCATGATGGTGTTGTACATGGCCTTCATGAAGCTGCCAAGGCATTAGACAAGTAAGAAATAGAATATATAAAATATAAATATAAAAATATATACAATATAAATATAAAAATTACTTTTAATAAACTTTTTTCTTTAAGACAAATTTAATTTATTAATGTACTTATAATATGTCTTTTTGATAATGCATAAATATACACATATAACATTACACAATAAGTAATGTTAAATACCATAGTATTTATTAAATTATCTTTTATATTGCAGAAGACAAGCCATGCTTTGCATCTTGGCAGATAATTGTGACGAACCTATGTACAAAAAATTAGTTCAAGCATTATGCAATGAGCATCAAATTCCACTAATAAAAGTAGACAATAACAAAAAGTTAGGAGAATGGGCTGGCTTATGTAAAATTGACAGCGCAGGCAAAGCACGTAAAGTAGTTGGCTGCTCATGTGTCGTCATAAAGGTAAGTTATTAGGTTAATTTTTTTTTTTTTTTAATGAACCACCACTACCACCATTGCCACCACCACCAGTCTACCATCGCCGTCTCGGTACTGTACCACCATCGCCACCGCCGCTTCACTCCCACTCTCTCCACCACCGAAGAAGCTCGTCGAGTCGTTGGTGAAGTAGGGAGCCGGAACTAAGTGGGGGCGAGTTGCGGCGGAAGGCTCTCTTCGTCTCGGATGTACGAGATAAGGACGGACGATAGTATATATTATACTTTTGTACAGACCGCTTGTGCTCTCTCATTCTCTGTGCTCGCGCGTGAGGGAGAGGAACGCAGGGAAAGGGTGGTAGGCAGGCATATAACCGCGGTTACACACAGTTAATCCATCTCCGAATAGACACTAAAGCGCAAGATGGAAGTCTCCTTCCATTGCGATTGCCATATTTGCAAAGGTGGAGGCATACCGGGCGCCCTAGTCTTGATCGTCGATCGACAGTGTCTTTAGAATATGTAAGTTATAGAGCACGATCAATGTAAATCGTAGTGTTTGATTGTATAAAACCCATGGCAATGTGCTAGCGGGAAGACTGTTGTACCTAACGTATTAAAAAAATACTTCAAATCTTCTTGGATACAACATGCATTTATAAATTTTTTGTGTTTTTTTTTTTTTTTTTTTTTTTTTTTTTTTTTTTTTTTTTTTTTTTTTTTTTAATACGTGTTATAATCATGACACTTAAGGCCATGTTAAAAAAAAGAGATCATAAAAAATATATATGATGATATGTTTGGCTCCCTCTACTGAGCAGAACCCGTATAATAAACAGACCATGCTGTGCTTAGGCCATACTGATATATCTTTATTATACTATTTTCTATTATATTATATTGCTATTCCATTATCGAATATATAAACGTTGCTCGCAGGATTTTGGGGAAGATACACCTGCCAAGGATGTTCTAATGGAATACCTCAAACAAAGCACTGTACATTAAAAAGTTTTTAATAAAATATTTGACACAAATTAATACAAATACGATATTTTAATATCTCGTAATCTTAACAATTTCTTTGAGAGATATATGCAATTGTAGTTACAAAAGCTACAATTTTTGACAAGTTTTGAAATGCGCAAAAAGTTGGTCATAAAAAAAAAAGAATACATTTTTTGTGTTTAGAACTATACAATAAGAGATACTAAGATTGAAAGGAAAGCAGAAATATATATAAAGTACATATGTTATATAGGTGAATTCTTAATCAAGGATCTATTATCGTGTTTAACTTTTGTTACAAATTTTCTTATGTTCTTCCCAATCTTTCACTTGACATTGTCTGTAAAAATTGTTAGTATTATGTCATTTCTGAATGCATTTTTAGGAAACTATATCCTTAAAGTATTTCCTCTACATACCTGCTACAATACCAGACTTTCTTACATTTAGAGCATTGTTGTTTAGACACTTCTTGGCATAATGAACATTTTTTCGGCTCTATGCGATCCAATTTTTCCAAATCATAGCCATCACTTAAGATTTGCGCAGCATCTTTAATGTAATTTTTATCCGTTGTAAATAGATATTTAGACTGATGTTTAGCCAATTTCTTCCATTTTTTATGGTATTTTTCCAAAATGGATGATTTTATCTATATATTTATAATTTTTTGTTTTGTGTGATATATTATTTCACTAATTGATAATCGAAACAAAAAGATAATAAGAGATAAAGGCAGAAGAATAACGTTATACCTGTGGTATTACTTCTACGTGAACTGCGCAACTTGCGTTAGAAGATGGCATTGCCGTTATATTTAAGTAAGATAACCATCTCTTAAGTTCTATCAGAGGAGCAATTTGATCTAATATATCTTCATGTAAATATTTCTGCAACTGGAGTATAAATATTTAAAATTGCGTATTATATTGGTAATAAGTCGATAATAATTAATACCTTAGATAGCTGGGACAACCTGTGCTCTGTAATTTCGTAATACGGAGAACATTTGGGATTGAGAAGTAATTCTCTCAGACCAAACCATACTTGGCCTTCTCTCTTATTAATTTTTCCTACTTCATTTGCCTTAACTTTTTTCCAGCTACCATCATACATTAACGTTTCACCTGTACAAAGATTAATGATATTTCAATAGCTTTTGAAATATTTTTATCATCCCTTTTAACACATTGCAATCTCACAGAAACAGAAAAGAGAGATTACTACCATCCTCATCTTGCTTCTTCCACGGTTGAGTTTCTATTAATTGCGCAAATAAGTAAGGAATATCGTGTGTGGCTAGCATACGCGAAACAGCGCAAAGGGGTAAGCTGTCCAAAAATTCTATTAGATAATGAAGGATGGAGATGCATCGCATCCCAATGTCAAATTCAAATACTTTCAGTTTCTCCAATATCTCTTCAAGACAAGAGCTATCGATAAAAAAATATGTGCGATTAATAAGAGAGTGTGCCACATTTACATTTAATAAAAATTATTTTAATTAATAGAACAGGGGCACATCCTATTCTATTTTTTCGTTTGTTTTACATCTGCTGCATCCAATTAAAATATATATCTTAATGTAATATATATATATATATATCGATATTTTACTTGGGATCTTTGATTTCGAATCTTTCGTAAATCTCGAAGGTTTTCTCATCGAAAAGTATTGTTATGTGCTCGACAGCATAATCGATAAGATCGATCACCATATTATCTATCGTTTGCGCGCTTTCGCAATGAAATAAAATATTCTCCAACAACGAAATTACGATGACTTCATGATAAAGTACGCTGAACATCATAAACGTGTTTGGCGGCTCGCCATTGAGATCAATTAAAAGTGGGAACGCTTTATGTTTCCATATATCGATTTGTATAGCTTCATATATAAGAATAGGAACCTAAAATGGAGCGATTTATGGCTTATATTAATTGACATTTTAAAACAAAAATTGCTAAAGTCTAATTTATATATTTATGCTGTTTTTGTTGCATATATAATATCATTCTACTTTGTAGTCTACATGAGAACAATTCCTTGTAATAGTTTACTTTGTTTAACGAAATAAACCATTCCATAACGCTCTCTTCGCGCAATCCTGTTATCTCGAGTACACTTTGCTGGTTTAATAATGTCAGTCTCTTATGGAAATCCAACCAGCTGAAATATGCTCTTGCATATTTATATCGATTTCTAAATATGTAGTACTAAATAATTATAAAAGACATATAAAATATATACCTTTTTGTACCGACATCGTCCAGAATTGAAACGTTCAAGCTTTGCACGTAAGCTTCGATTTCCCATGGCGATACTATATATTCCATATGATCTGCCATACTCTCGAAAACTCGCGATAGATATCAAATAACGTTGCGATATCGCTATTTACTATGACAAATAATGTAAAATTCACGGTATCCCTGACGACAAATATGTATGTTTGATCGATATAAATATACACGCTATTCACATATATACACTATTTAAATAAATATAGAGATTATAAAAAATATAAATCTCTAGATTTATAAAAATTATACATAGATATGAAATATACATATTTCATACTTTTGTAATTTTATTATCTCGTTATTTATCATTTTATTTATAATTTGCAGGTATAATACAGAGAATTCTATCGTTAATACTATGGAATTAAAATTTGAATTTGTGCTAAGCGGAGATTTAAATTTTATTTAGAGTGTGAAGATTCGCACGGAATTCATTTTCAGCGAAAATTTAAATTCTGCTTGTTAGCGGAGACTCAAACCCGCTTATTGTTAGTCAAGATTCGAACCCGCGTTAGTGGAGCTTCGAACCTACTAATTAGATACTCAAGAATGCACGTTGACCTAACCTGTTCTAACCGTTGTTATAACCTATGCGCGTTCAAACTTTAAAAGAAATAGAATATAATAAAATCTATAAATATACTGTATAACTTAATAGAATTTGGAGCATTTTGCCATCAAAAGGGGAAAAAAACAAAATAAAAGAAGATTTTTATACATGGCGAGAAGACTGGCAAAGGACATCGCGATGAGATAACGTTCGCCCCCGTATTAACCAAGGTGATATGCATGGGATAAAAATAGTGCGGCAATAACAAAATTTTACATGACGACAATGGGTGCCGTTTTCGTGCGTTATCACGCAATAAATTTATAGCGGGATGGCGAAGATGAAGGAAAACAGGGTTAGCTTCGTGACAGATCCTTGTCCCATCAAACCTCGTAAGATTGGCCCGCAAAATGTGGTGGTTCGCCTAAGACAGAGGGAAACGATGGGCTGCCCTTTCCCAGGCACGCACGTACATAGCGCGAGGCAATTTTATCAAAATGTTTTTCCCAACTTTACCGTGATGAACGTGGAGAAACCGCCGTGTTTCCTCCGTAAGTTCAGCCCGGATGGAAAGTACTTAGTGGCATTTAGCGCGGATCAAACGTCTATCGAGGTATACCAATATTGCGGGGCTTCGGCGGCCGCGGACTTGTTGGCCGATTGCGAAGGCGAATATATCGGCAACAAGAACGACGACTGTAGCTTTCACATAAGAAGTAATATCTTCGCGCGATTTTTCAAGGTACTCGCAAGCTAATCGACCTTGGTGTATACGCCTATATTTGCAGATTATAAAGATTAAGAAAAAAAAAAAAAAGAAAGAACCGCTGAAATTGGTGTACCAGCATAAGCATTTTGTAGGTAAAATGGATTATAAATGTAGTACAAAGCAACGAGCAATTGAACAGAGAATGCAGTCTTTTCACAGACGACGCGCGGTATGTAATTGTGGGTTCAGCTGCTCATATTCCTGAAGAATTGAGACCACACTTTTATCAGGTAATCATAAACAAATAGCAGTTGTAACTACTTTTCAATAACAAGTATTACAATAAAAAAACTTGATATATAATTTATTCCTTCAAGATTTATTCCAATAATGAGGCATTGACTCCGAATCCTCGATCTCCGCTTGAAGATTATAGCTTGCATCTTGTCGATTTACGTGGTGGAAAGTTATGTGACACTAGACATTTTAAAGTTGACAAAATTTATTTATCGCATAATCAAGGTATTGTATCAATAATATTTCGATAGATTATTGCAATTGTCATGCTGCTATTATCTGAGCAAGTTAGACCAATCATTGGATGTTTCTTTTACTAAAAGAATGCAAAGAAAACTAAGTTTTTGTTTTGTCATGATAACATTTTTAATATTAACTGTTCTTTTAAGCAAATTAAGAATGTTTTAACAAATGTCAATTAAGTGGTTAAAATTATATGAAATTCTTAGAATAAATCTTACTTTTTTTTATACATAGGTCTTTATTTATACAAAGATATATTAGCAGTCTTATCGGTACAGCATCAAACTATACATATCTTTCAAATTTTGGATGGCATGTTTATAAATGTCAGGACAATAGGAAGGTATTAGATATAAATATTAGCCAATATATATTATAAGTAATCAGTAATGTGGATAATATGAATATAAATATAAATGGTGTTGTTCAGAAAATATAAATGATTTGTATCAGGTTTTGTATGGAAGATGATGCATATTTAGTTACGAGCGCTTTTCCTGGAATCAATTGCAGACCATTTAAAGACATTGCAATAAATAGTCTTAAGCATAGGTTATTAGTATATTTGTACAAACGAGCGAAATATATAAGCAATGCAACAAAGGATCCATATGAATTGAGAAGATTTTATCAATATTTTGACCAGGTATTATTCAAGTGTTTTTATATATATGTTATATAAAAATATTTTATTGTTAATGGGTATATAATTATCAAGCAATTAATTGAATAAAATATTTCAGCTAAATTCACTACGTATGTGGAAAATGCAGTTGTTGGATACAAATCACATCTTGGTGAGATACGCGAGCGAAGAGGTAGCGACCTTGCAAGCAAACGAACCAAATGCACAGCCTGCACTGTTGGTAGTTTACGATATGGTTACGGCAAAGATTTTGGCGGCGTATGACAATGCATCAACTCAACTATTAACACTATTTGAAAACTTCAGCGATTTTTTTAGAAATGCCAGAATGAGCACGGATTGTCAATATATGTGTTCACCATCTAATAATATATATGCCAGGTACAACGTTCTGAATATCCTGTATATCAATATACCACACACATACATGCATTGCTTAAACAATATCCATCTACGTTTTTGTTTTTCAGATTGTTACAGCAAAGATTCAAACAAACGATAATAAGCGCTAGATACGGTGGCATTACCGAAGCCACGAAAAGATTACTCGCTCAATTACCGATATGCGCTCAGTCCTATTCCAGTTCTCCATACCTCGACTTATCATTGTTTTGCTACGACGATAAATGGGTATCTATGATGGAACGCCCTAAAGCATGCGGGGAACATCCGATACGTTTCTATGCACGCGACTCGGGCCTCTTAAAATTTAGAATGTATGCCGGTATGTTGGGACGAACAACACCAACGACCGCAAGACGATTGGTCGCATTCACGTTCCATCCGACAGATCCGTTCGCAATTTCGGTCCAACGTACTAATGCAGAATATATCGTCAGTTTTCATGTCAGGCACGTTTGAAGCATTTCTTTTCTTTGACATGTGTACATCTTGATGTAATGTCAATGGAATTTCTCATTAAAATTTGAGAGAAAAAGAGAAAGGAAGAGATTGCTATTGCTAAAGTACAAAACGGATCTTATATTTCAAGTAAAAATATGATCACAAAGTGATAGGAAAGCTACATCGGATTCAAAGACTTTGTTATTTACTGCTAGCAAATGTAAGTTGTATAATGCAATGTATAATTTAATATACTTTTAATACAATTGGAAATCGAAAATTTGAAACTATAAAAGATGTGGTGTATTTTGTAAAGTTATTTCTATAACCGTACGGAATCGTACTATTATCCCTAAAAAGGAATAGAAATATTGCTTCTTCAGAAAAAGAGAGAGACGTATAGAAATTACAGGCGAAAAAAATCTATTATTAATATAATATGTTCAAAATATTTTCGTTAGATAAACATATAAAAAAAATAAAAGCATTCTAAAAAACTTTAATGGGAAATATAATATTTCATATTGTTTGAAAAAAAAACAACTGGGCAAAAGAGATTATCCAAAAATTGAAGGTACAAATCTCTAACTGACTGTTAACGTTGAATTACCCTTTTGAATAAAATGCGCATAAATCCTTGTTATATTCAATATGACGTATTTTAGTGTTCCCTTTTTTTACATTTGCCCAAAGGATATCCCACACAATTTATATTTTCTTTCTGCAAAAAATAAAAATTAAAAAGAAGTAGTAGACAGCGATCAGAATATCTCTTCTCCGAGATTTTTAATTTCGTGGCACATGCGCAGTCCGCTATCGATTCTTACGATTCTTTACGCATCATTTAGAGAATATACAAATAAAAATTTCAAATATTATTAAATTTTCTACAAATTAATGTTAGTATGTGTTTGATGGATAAACTACAGAGAGATAATAATTCATAATGCATTTAAAAGAACAATAATCTTTAAATATAGAGTTTGAAAAAGAGCAGAGCGCCAAAAATTAGGAAGAGTACGCATTTATTCCCCATATATTTTCATCTCTGTATATAGTTCTCTTTAATTTTATACATATTCTTATAATAAAGAAAAATAATCAATTACAATACATATAGTGCAATATTGTTTTACGACAAAGTTAATTCGATTGTATGTTGCCGCGGATGAAAAAACGCGTCTTCTGTTTGCTGTTTCTTGACATCGTGAAAACTTTTGTCGTGAAAAGAGATTATATACGGAAAAAAATAGAGCATTCTACATAGTACTACCTGCATATGCGAAGAATTAGAAATAAATCAGAACGTTTTGAAATAACGTATCAAATAAAACGTTTTATCTAATCCGGGAGGATGAATGTTTCTCTCTAAAACTCCGCCGAATGCATTTGACGATGAAGGATTAAATTAGCGCGAATATTCTATCGGGCTTCGAATGGTCCATTATCGACTCTTCATTTCGGCGGTCGTCTCGGTTGTCTCGGTTGTCTCGGTTGTTTTGTATCATCAATTTATCGGCCAATGCAGGATTTGTTTGCATCATTCGAAGTAACACTTCCGCGGACACGCTGTAATCAAGATATTTTACGTTAAAAACAGGCTTATATGACGAGCATTATAATTAATGATAGTCATTTACTCAAAAGTCAGTGACATAAAATTTTTCAAATGTTCTTTCCAAAAAAGTGTAATTACATCATAAAAAATTGTAATTTTTATATAATTTTCGCGTGAAAGGTTGTAAAATTATTTTCATTAGGGATATTTCTAGCAAATGTAAAAAAAAACTTTTATCGAGATCTCACATTGCCGGTTTTATCTACTACTTATATACTTTACTTATCATTTACAGAGCCTGGAGCATACTCACCTACGCGGAAAATTTCTCAGAAACGACAACAGAATTCTTTCACGCCCACGAAAATCCGAAGTCCTTTCCACCGGATCTTCCCTTTTTCCAAACCCAATCGCTGTGGAAATGTACTCCGGCTTGAAGCCACGAATCTCTCTCAACTTCGTTCGGTGTTTGAAGAAACGGGGATAATCGCGTCCCTTCGATGCCGTTACGATGAAGGATCCCGCCACGAAAAGCAACGCTATCGCTAATATCACTCGCATGATTTCCTGACGCAAAAAGATTCATTAGATGCAATAATAAAAATGTTCATCGCGCGAAATATATTAGTTACGCATATTGCTTAAGGACTATCTTTCTCTGATCGGAAGCTTGCATGTATCGTCATTGATGTTTATAATTGATTGAGCGATACATGGCTCACATTTATAGACAATATAAACTTCTTACGAGATTTCACGAGACATTGAAGCATTTATATCGATCTGCACAGACAATTGTGCCGATAATTGTCTTAATTATAATTTATACTTACGTACAATATGAGACAGAAATTCATTTTATTAATATTCTCTCATTAATAATTATATACATTTGTAAATTCTAAAGGAATCTTTAAATTATACTAATAGTACCAGTAGCGAAGCGCGATAACTTCTATTTTCGCTTTCAATTACATTAAAAAAAGAAACACTAGAAATTAAATTATTGATAATAAATATATCAAAATAATTATTTGAATCGGTTTGAGACGCTTGCTCTTCAAAAGAAATTTAATTATTTTACCAGATTTAAAATGCAAAAAAATATCATCGAATACGGCATATGTGTAACCCACATAACAAAAATGAAAACCAATGTTTCTAATCTCATCTGTATATTTTTTTCAAGTATAATGATCGAAATGAATTTTCGCGATACACGCTGACTAGAGATCGAGACCAGAGATTTCGGAGATCCTTTGACGAGGAAGAATATGTCGACTTGATCCGCGTATGCACGTGAGCTGAGAACTGGGCTCGGAAAATAATTCCACGTCGTTTTGTACGAAGCCGCCGACATCGGCGCCGCGACCGCCGGCGACGCCGTCGTCACCGCCGTTGCCGCTGATCGTATTTTCCGTTAATTTCTTCTAAACCTCGTTTCTGATCGATCGATATTTTATCGTCGCATTGAAATTTCTGTTGATGAGATAGCTGTAATTGCGGACGCGCAGATAGCTTTTAGAATGCAAAAGGACATTTAGAAGCGTATGTATTCTTCGATGGGAGATATAAAGAGACGCCGAAACCGCCATCGCCGCTGTTGCCGCCGTATATCGTCGTCTAGCCGCCGATGCGTATGCGAAATTTCTCCGCAGTATATCGGTGGGCGATATTTCTCCTAAGGGACGCATTTCGTAATAATGATACATGCCACGCCTACGCTTTTATCTAATTTACATTGTAAGCTCTGCACATTTCTTCAAATGCGTGCATTAGATCTGATCGAAGATAAATTAAAACAGAGTAGACATTCCCATACAGCACGGATCATTGCAATTATATTGCAGCAATATTGCAATGTTGCAAATTGCAATGACATTTAATTACAATGTATCGCCAATAATTACACCAAAAATAAATATATATACATTATTGCAAATTCATTACATTGCAATGTTGCTATAATATTTTGTTGCAATATTCCTGAAAGCGGACATTTTATCATTGCTGCAATTCCACAGCAATGATGCAGCAACATTTTGCAGTGAATTTGCAAAGTTGCAATATTGCGGTGAAAGATTGCTACAATATGTATGCAATCTTTGTGTGCTGTATGGGTTACGATTAAATTAAACCTGCGCAATTTCCTGAGTGTTCAAATTACGGCTTTCAATTTACAAATTAATATAGGAATATCAAAAAATATAAATAATAAAATAATAAAAAAGAATCATCCCATACATTTTTTATTTTTTTATTTTTTTATTTACATAAAACATGTAAGTTTATGTAATATAAGAATATAATAATACAAGAGAGAGAGAGGTAAATTTTTATATAATACATGATATTATCTTACATTTTTCAAATCAGTTGCATCATTTTGTCATTTTAATTAGAGAATGATCTAATACGACGACAGGTATCTCTTTAAGAATCAGAGAACGTGGAATGCCAGAATATTTCACAAAAAGCTCCAAAAAGTGGATATTGGTAACTCCTTCAGTTTCTATATCACTTCCTGCTTTCATACTACAAATAAAACGTTTTCATTAATAATGATATCGTATTATCACATCCATGTCACTAACTTGTTGACAAACTTATTCTCACCTTTCCATGGTGACAAATGACAGAATATACATACAAAGATATTTTATATAACGATTTATCACGGAAACGTGAAATTGACAAAGGATCGTTTGTATTCCTATTGCAAATACCACAGCGTCAACGGGATCTTGATATTTCTTACTTAAAAGACTTGCTATATATAATAAATATATAAAATATGTATATAATTTTTAATTACAACATGTAATTACAGGATTTCTAATAATATATGTACAATATATTTTTGTATTAATATATATCAAAAAATTATAATTACCAGTATTTTTGCAGTAATATAATTTATTCAATTGCGATGCTGTGAATAGAAAGACAATAAGAGCTATATTATCTATCTTTGGTGGTTTGATATAAACTTTATTATGTGGATCACTGATGCCAGCCCAATCCAATCTCACACTAAGTTCATGAAGCAATTCGCTTTTCTCTTTCAGTTCAGTTTCATTATTGTTATCTTTTCTCACTATCTCACATAAGATAGCTCTGTAACGAACAAATGTAAGAGAAGGAAAATTTTGAATTAATCTTTTTTTACATACGTATTTAATGTTTGCAGTGCCGCTTCCATGTGTTTTGCTTCAAATTTGCAAGCGGTGTTTAACTCGTACGCTATTTTTTTCCTGAGCAATTGATAATGACCTATTTTCAATATCCATTCAAGAGCCGGTAACGATAATTTACTATTGCTTACAGTATTATGAAGTTTTGTGATGTTACCTAAAGTATATATAATTAAATTCAATATTAATTAAAATTTATAACATGCGTTAGTTTTCATTATTTTTCTCATACATCTCGAATTTTTACCTTTAGCACTGTCTAAAGAACTTAGAGTAACTTCACAATCCTCCAACAAAGACATCCACATTTTGTTCCGTATATTCTTTTCTATATAATGAACCAAACCTTCTAGTTCCACGACAATAAAGAAAGAAATAAGTTTATCCAGTCCCGATAATCCTGGTGTACCTATCGTTTCTAATATCACAGAGAAGACTTTGTAATTTAAGACTTCAATTTGTGTTTTAATATCATACCATGCTAGAGAATGTTCTATATACACAGTGGTTCTAAAAAATTTTTAATGGATTAGAAAGGCGCAACGATTATTTAATATAAAAGTGAAATTTAAATAAATATAACATTATACCGGGGCTCGGTAATACGGATAATCTCTCTAGCGAGTCTACCCATGAATGTCAAGGAATTATTATCCGTTAAAAATATGTGTTTATCTTCTTGAAATTGTCTCCATGATTTTCCTAGTATCGAGGAGAAACCTCTACGTTCTTCTTCAACCGCATTATTTATGATATATGTGATCTAAGATGTTTATTTTATATATATATATATATATTTAAAATTAAAAAACTTTTTTTGTATGTGTACAAGTTATTATATATTAAAATTATATAATCATATAATTCTCTTACTTCTTCATGCCATATTCTCAAGCTATTTATGTTAATATAATCTTGAATATATTGAAAAGATTTTCTGTACCCGTCCATAATCGAGGACAAATTACATAATTTTTGTTGAAGAGATGTCTAAAAAAAAATATTTAGCAGGGACATAATATGTTATAAATTTTTTATTTATAAAATTTTACCTTGGATTTTTGATCAAAGTTGAGACCATTATGTAAAGCTAAAGTGACCTTCTTAACAAGTTCTTGACGTATACCATCTTCTAAGAGACGATGCGAATCAACCCTCAAAACTCCCAAAGAAACACTTCTCAATGATAAAACGCCGTTTGTAAAAACTGACACGGCATATGTTAATTTCGCCATCTACGAAAATATTAGCATATATATTTGTTTCTAAATTTAAAAAAGAATTTCTCATTAATCAAATATACCTGTATTCTTTCAGCCAATTGTGCATAATCTTTGAGTTTATCTTTGGGTAGTTTAGTCGGAATTTCTTTAAACGTATTCGTTTCAAGATGTACTATCTCTGCTAACAAGCCAAACACAGTTTCAGGTATAATTTGCAAAACACGTCTAGCATATCCTTCGAGTTCTCGGCTATAATATTGGGACACTGAAGACAAATCTGCGCTTCGTGCTTGGTTTACTCTGAGCAACGGAGTTTCTAATGCTGATGCCATCTAAAAATAATATAATGTATAAATTTGTATGTGTATAATAAGTATATTTCGTATAATTTTTAATTTTGTATATACTTACTTTTAGGAAGAGAGCTTTTAGTTTGATGACAGTTGGTGGATTTTCCTTTATACTCTCTTGCATTACATCGATAAAGGATTCCATAATATTCCATGCATAGCAACAATCTGTTACAATATTCAAACTTATCATAATATCTTCAGATATACTGCCCATGCGCAACATATTGCGTAAAGTCTCGCGTGTGTCGCCCAAATATTGCGAAATATGTAGATTATTTTCTAATTGATGAAATTCTGAAAACATAAATGCATATTATATACATTTGTATGGATTTATTTTATATGGAACAGATATCTGTCAATTTAAGTTTTTTTACCCTGAACTTGTTCCAATGCTTGCAATAATTGTACTATCTTCCTCCCATCTTCTTGTTTTAACGAATCAATATGTTTACTTATTTCCATAAACCATATATAAAGATTTTGATTTTTATCAACACCATCTAGAGCTTTAGTACCTCCAAAAATTTGTACAAGATCAGTTATACGTTCAACGCATATTCCTTTATCTTTTAGCCACTTGGCTTCTTTTCCAAGTAATAACTAACATAAATAAAAAATTTTATTATATATATATAATTTATTTCTTAATTTGTATAACACACACACAGATTAAAATTAGCTGGCAAGTGATGAAGATAAGAAATAATTTAAACATACATCTTTGTACATCTGTTTAACATCCTGTTCAATTTGGGCAGTGCTCAATAATAATCGAAGGCATTTTGCTGTGGTATATTTGCTCTCAGTTGTAACCAACTGACGCAGAGTACGTGATCGTTTTGAATCTTCTAATGCTATAGTTGGTGTAGCTGTGTGCAAAAGAATCCAGTGTAATGTAACATTACATTCCCTTACTAATTTAACCAAAGAACCTGTTGCATTTTCATCCAATATGCCTGCCAATTGTACTTCTTCAGTTTCTTGTAACAGTTTCTGGAATATTTTTTCTATGAAGCAAATAAGAAAAGATTCTAAAAGAGAATGTAAATCTATCCTTTTATAATCCAAGAATATAGAGAGTGTAAAATACTTTTTCGATACATATAAAAGTACTGCAACAATTTCCATTACAATATAAAAAGTAATAAAGGAACAATAATATCATTAATTATAACTATAAAAGAAAAGTTGCCAAACTTTCATATCTTTTTACATTTTTTCACACAAATTATTTTTACAGATATTATATATGAGATACATTACACACATATTTACTTCAAAATATATAATCAATTTTAAACTTGTGAAACTTTTACTTACTTCCATTTTCACTCCATATTTTTGTGCAATTCCCTTCACATTTGAATTCTCAAGTGTATTATTCAATGCTGTCCGTGCAGCTTTATACGAAGACCACCAATCACACAAATTGATCACTGTTCCCATATAAATACTAATTACCCAATTGTCAGGAAAGAATCTGTCCACTATCTCTCTCATAATGGCAGTTTGCATATGTAGTATAGTTGGTTTAAATGACAAAATTATGACTAGCATTGATGCTTGTGCAGCTACAGCAGTACTACGATGTTCTGGATGTGGAAAAGCAAGAGTCTGATTATAAATTTCGTCCGAACGCAGACGACCAATAACAAGATCTATCAAAAAGTCTCGCAAAGGTACTCTCCTAAAAAAATATATATATATTCAATTGTAATTTAAAAAGATATTTGCTGTTTCAATGCTGTTCTTTTTATATTTATATATCACATATATCACATACTTGAAATATTCCTCAGGATAATTAGCTGGTCTTTTAGATAATGTCCTCACATATCCTGTCGAACGTAGCAGCATACAAACGTCATCTACTCTTGTTGAAGAAGACCGCTGTGCATTGTATCGATGGTAAGACACAAGCAATCTTTCACGTATTCGACCTTCAAAATGGTAATCAACCAGCAGCAGCATGACACCGTATAAATATACAGCCTCACACTACACAAAGATATATAATCTTATTTTATAATGTGCATATATCTGATGTATTAAAATTATAATTTACACAAATCTTCTTTTCTGCCAAGTAAAAATTACCAAGCATTCATAAAAACAAAAACAGAAAGAAACTATACCATTAATTGTTTTCCTTCCTCATTGAACATAATAGATTCTATCGATTGGTGTATATAAATTCCATCCCCCAACTCATCAATATAAAAATTCAGATCTGTAACATACTTGTGTATACTTTCAAAAGCTAAGTAAAATCTTGTAAGTATGTCTGAAAAATTATTTCGAAGTTCCTCATCGGTTTCTTGAAGTGTCTAGAAAAAACACAGATAATTTTATATTTATATATACATACATTTCTCTAACAATATATATAATATAATCTTAGGAAAATTGTAGAAAGAATGCTGGTATTTACCGGATCATCCTCTATTTTTTGCTCGTAAACACTGGCTGCTTTGAAATACGCAAAGTCGATTATGATCGATCCATATTTTTGCACTAATTGCTTCGAATCCAAGCTGATACATGTGACAAGAAAATAATATAATAATTATCGTACACAAATATATGTATGATATAGAAACTAAAATAATATTGATAAAATTAACAGATATCAATAATATATAATTAATGATGCACTCGATATAATGTGTATAATTATTATATTAATTATGCAATAAAATGAAAAAATCATTTATTTGTGATAAATAACTAACCTAAATACCGGTGGTACGTAATCTTTTAATCGCATTAATTCAGCTATGATAGCATTCCCACGAGATACCAGTCGTAGTAAATTTTGCCCGCAAACATTATTAGCTGGCAGAAAGTCGCCCATTTTTTTTTTTTTTTAAACAATTATTTTCCATCAAAATACTCGTCAACTTGACAGGAACGACGAAAAGTTATACTGGATATTATATATTGTACGGATACGGACGCGGACGACGGACGAAAGGCGAAACCTCTATCAGCTTTGTTTTATATTCGAAAATCTATTGTTATTGGTTATCGTCCGTCGATTGGGTTTACTTACTGCTTTTCATTTTAGCCGCAGCATGTCGAGGGAGCGTTAGCTCTCACGGTATAAATTTTTTTTCCAAGTTATACCAGATACCAGAGATTCTGGCCATTAGATAGTTTGCACACTTTCTTTTATTAGAAAAAAAGACAAAAATATTAGATTGAATATATATCCCGTTTATTTATATTCATGTGTTTATACATATCGAACTTCGTGCTCTATTTATTTCTGCTATTTATGGACTAACGTTACACGAGCTAAACTTCAAATCGTAAAAGATGCGATTTGTTGCGAAAATTAGAATGACGCGGTAATATTCTACTACATTCGAGTCTAGATGGTTTTTTCTTTAAGATATGTATTGTGAGATTATATATAAGAATCGGTAGAAATTCGCCAAAGCCGATCGACGAGCGGCAGATACATAAATATGTCGACGATGGAAGGCTCGCTCAGCAAGTGGACAAATGTTGTTAATGGATGGCAATATCGGTGGTTTGTTTTGGACGACAATGCTGGTCTTCTATCATATTATACGGTAAAATATCTGCAAGAATACAGTTGCATTAAATATAAATTATAATTATAGATTATATCCTACCTTCTTTTGTAATATATGTATGTAATACCTTGCTCTATCTTTTTTCTGAGTACCTGAGTAAGTCTTCTGAGTAACCCTTATTATATCTCTAATGACTTCTTTTTTTTTTTTTAGAGCAAAGAGAAAATGATGCGCGGAGCCCGTCGTGGTTGCGTACGATTAAGAGGTGCTATTATTGGTATTGACGATGAAGACGATAGTACATTTACCATTACAACAACTTCCTGCAAAGATGATCCAAAAACATTTCATTTCCAAACACGTAATGGCGAAGAAAGAGAGCGCTGGGTTCGTGCACTAGAAGATACAATACTTCGACATTCTCATACGGTATGAAGAAATAGATAGAAAAAAAACGTGTTAAATTGATAATAATATATCATATTCTTTATAATATATAACAAAAATAACGAAATAAGATTGTTGTATAAAATAATGTTGTAAAATGCAGTATAATATAGAAAAATAATTTTTATAGAGATGGGACCCTAAAAAATCACCTCCTAAACATGATTTTGATCGCAAAGTAGCAGAGGCTGATGTTTATCTTCAACTCTTGATTGAACAAATTAAATTAATTGAAGACAAACAAAATACAGCTGAAAATGAAGAAAAGCAAGAAAAGTATTCTACTATTTTGTTACAGGCTAATGCTATGCTTAATTCCATTAAACATACTATTGTCCAATTACAAATTGCAAAGGTAGTTATTATATCAATTCATTATTTATTATTTGTTGTAATTATCATTATGTATGGATTGATTAATATTTTTAGAACACAGCAATACCTGTTAATGGGATATACAGAGGACCATCAAATTCTATGCATATCTCATCTCAACTCCCTCATGGTAAGAATATTTATATTTATTTCTAATTGTGTTTTATTTTATAAATGTGTTTGTGTCTAGGAAGAACTGCATTCTTAAGATTTGATATTAGTTGCAGCTGGAACACCAGAAGCGACAGTGCAAACTGGTATTGAATTGGGCTCTGAATGTGTGGAACCAAGAGTATCCATATTATCAAATGGTTAATGTCGTATGCAGCATATATTTTGACATAAATTGAACAAATTGTTTTCATCTTGTTAACTGTGTGTTGCTGAAGTATTATTTTACATCTTCAGTTGTAGACAGGGACTTACCAGTACCACAATTCTCATATTCATCGTCCGATGAGGACGACGATTACTTCGATGCCGCGGACGAAATACAAACTCCAATAGTTCAGAATCACATTGCTCTGTAAGTATAATAGATTATAACAAATATAAATAAAAATACCTCTACATAAAAATGTATAGAATACATAAGGTTAACATTTTCTTTGTTTATGATAATAGCACATACAAGCCTTGTCATAATATATTGATCATAATCTTTCTGATAAAGAGCTGATATTTGTATGCATTTGACAAAATTACATATGCAAACATAGATGTATTCTATTTCATGGTAAAATAACATATAAATATTTTTTTAGATGTCAAAGTAATGAGCGATTGTATTCACCCATGGAAAACATCGCCGGAGATAAACGCAAGGAGCCGCCTCTACCGCCTATCAAAGGCGATGGATCTGTAGATTACGATGGTGAGTTAACACCATTTTGATATAGATTTTATTACATGTTATTTGATAGTTTCATTTTTTTTACGCTTTATTATTACTGATTATAAAAAGTTATAATTTTACGGACGGAATGTAACACTGAATTTATTTAGCACTACATTCAGCATTACACAGTCTGTTAATTGTGATATCTGTACCAGAAAAATTGCTAAATTATATAGAAATAATAATATCTTGATATATATATTACATATCTAGTTGAAAATAAAATAACAAAACATCCAGAATGGAAAAGAAACTTTTAATTTTAAAGTATCATTATTTTAAAACTATATACATATATATTTGATTTACAAAGCTAGAGTGTGGTAAAGAGAATGGTATCTAATTTACTTGCGGATGTCTTTGACAAATTGATTAAAAAATCATCAAAATAAAAATTTGATATAAGTACATTACTGTGCATCTATTTTTGCAACATACGTTAATTTTATTTATATATAATATATTTCACTTTTTTCTAATAATATATGCACATTATTTTATGAAAATTGATTAATGAAATTATACAAAGAGAGATTTTGTTGATATTAGTTACTATATACATACTTTTTACATTCATTGAATATGAATAGAATGATACCCACTCTCATACCCACTCTAATATTAAAGATAGAACTAAATCGCGAAAAATGATGATCTCCCTTGACATAGAGGAAAAATCGATTCCAAATGAAAAAAGAAAAATAGTGGTGCTGCTGGTAGTGACTGCACATATTTATAGAAGAAAAAGAAGGCTCTATATATAATTTCTTCTTCATTATATAAATTAAAAATATTTTTATTATAATAACTGAAAAAGAAAATAATATATTTATTTAAAGAATCGACATTTTTATTGATGTGAACATGCATGATTTTCAAAGTATTAATTATGAGTTTGCAAAATGTTTGCCTGTGTTATAAGGTTTCAATATGATACAAGGAAGTTGAATTTTGCAACTAGGATGTATAATGAATGCTTGCATGCCTGTTGTAAATACATACATATAGTTTGCTTTAATAAATAATGCAATTATAACGAACATAAGAGATAGAGGGGATATATGTACAGCATTTATGTAAAATGTAAAATACATAGTTCTATTGTCGATAATGCAGGCCGTGTTTTAGAAGGTTTAATCATCTGTTTTATCCGCCGCGACCATTATTGATTTCTCGGTGATCGTGAATATTACTTTTGACGTATTAGCGTTCTATAAGCAGACACTCTTGCAGACGCTTCATGTCTCTTTCTTTTGAAGTGATAAATAAGTAGAATAAAAAAAGAGTGTATGTATGTATTTAATTGACATGACAATGAATAAGGAAGGAGAATTTCGACAGAACTTTACGTTCTGTCATTTGCTTTTAAATCGAAACATTCATCGGGATATTTCGCGTTAATCAGAAACTCTTTGATTCTCCGGAATAAGGAGCTTAGGAATGGATACTAGTTGGTCTACCCTTGCAAGACAATATGTTGGACATAACTTCAAGTCGTAAGTTATATATAGTACAGGTATATGTGCAATAAAAAGTTCTCAGGTTAAGTTTATTCGGAATTTTCTTTATAATATCGTTGTCGCAATGAGAGATTTACAAATTCAAATTGGCAGTGTTTCCAAGATCTCCACATACTTTTTTGTAAATATTATGAATTAAACACTGAGAATGCATGTCTGTTACAGCTCTTTACGAAGAAGAAAGCGAAACAGAAAGTAAGTAATAATATATAAAGTATAAATAATATAAGCACAAACAGTCATAAAAAAAACCAGTTTTGTACATTAATACTTTTTTCTTTATGTTTATTACTTATAGTGGATTCCATGGAGAGTCATGGATCGGTCGTGACTCATCTCCTGTCCCAAGTGAAAATTGGTATGGATTTGACAAAAGTTGCCTTACCAACATTTATCCTAGAACGCAGATCACTCCTTGAGATGTATGCCGATTACTTTGCTCATCCTGATCAGTTTGTGAGGTACTGTAAACTATTTGACTTAATAAGATTATTCAACATTTACTATTGTATTTGTCTTAAAATCTTTGCATAATAAACTTTTGAAAATAATAGTTTTTTCCTTAATTTAGCATTGCAGATATGTCTACACCTCGAGAGAGAATGATGCAAGTAATTCGTTGGTACTTGTGTAGTTTTCATGCAGGACGTAAATCCGGTGTAGCTAAAAAGCCATATAATCCCATATTAGGTGAAATTTTTCGGTGTCATTGGAACATACCAAACATTAATTCTTCTGATAATGCTACAGATTATAGCATCAAACTTGCATCAGATGGTCCAGTACCATGGTGCAAAGAAAATCAACTTGCTTTTATTGCTGAGCAAGTTTCTCATCATCCACCAGGTAAATATTTTTTAAGTATTTTTTAATTCAAATATTTTATCTATGTACTTTATCTATTTAAATGGGCTTATATAAAATGACATCAATTTATTATATTGTTTCCAGTTAGTGCGTTTTATGCTGAGCATATTGGAAAAAAAATTAGTTTTGGAGCTCATGTTTGGACAAAGAGCAAGTTCTTGGGTTTAAGTATAGGAGTACACAATGTGGGAAAGGGTTGGGTAAATGTACTAGAACACGGAGAGGAATATGTTCTAACTTTTCCTAATGGTTATGGCAGATCTATCCTCACTATACCATGGATAGAATTAGGAGGAACTGTAACAATAAATTGTGTACAAACTGGCTACCATGCAACGGTAGAATTTTTAACGAAACCTTTTTATGGGGGTAAACGGAATCGGATTACATGTCAAGCGTTTCAAGCGGGAGATAAAAAACCGTTCATTATTATAAACGGAGAATGGAGCGGAGCGATGGAAGCAAAATGGTCGGATGGTGTAAGTTGGAATATTATGAATAGTTTCAACATGATACTAATTAATAAGGATTAAATGCTATAATACTTTGAGTATTTCAATATTGTATGTAATAAGTTATTGTAAAAATTCGTAAGTTATTAATGAATTCTAATGTATACAATATAATTATTCATAAAAGCTAATTGTCTGCTATAATATCTGTCTTTTTTCTTTTTTTACAGCGCTGTGAAGTCTTTGATGTAAGAGAACTTAGTACAGAAAGGAAATTAGTTAAAACAGTATGTGAACAAGAAGAGTACGAGTCACGAAAGGTTTGGCGCGATGTAACAGTTGGCCTACGTATCAACGATATGGATAAAGCTACAGCGGCGAAATGTGCAATTGAGCAAAAGCAACGAGACGAAGCAAGATTTCGAAAAGAAAATAATATAGCGTGGCAAACGAAAGTAAGGAGCAATTTTTATTTGATCTTTTCGTTTATCATATGATTATTATCAACCATCTTTTTTAATTTTTATTGAACAGCTCTTCAAGGAAACCAAAGACGGTGGCTGGATGTACATAAAACCTCTTGTAGATAGAATATGTAGTTCTAATGATCAAATGAATATTACGTAATGTAATATGATATTATATGACACAGCAGATATAGCACAATATTAGAGGAAAGACCATGACCTAATAAGAGGCCATAAGAGCTGTAATAAAATAAGCTTCATTCAAAATACATACTTTCAGGCATCTGAATAATTTCATCGAATATTGTTATGTATAATCTCACATTAGTTAGTTTAATTAGAAAGGAGACAACACGATATTATCCACTGTTTTATTTTTCACGTCACGTTTTAAGTTGAGTTTATATAATAAACATATCTTTTCAATAATATTAATAATATGAATTTTTACATGATGTAAAATTATATCTCTTCCTTTTCTTTATCCTTGGTATAATTTCACAGATAAAGATGTTTCAAACTTTTATTATATCAATATTTCATATATATGTGAAATTTTTTATATATGTAACATTTATTGACACTAAATTTCTTATAGGAAGGGAATTATATGTCTATGTATATCATATTGTACAGATTGCATGCTTGTATGCAAGTCAGTTTATAATGTCATTAGATGTATATAATTATTCTAGAATTATAGAATTATTTTTGCGCGCTCTCTTGTAGATTTCTTATTGGCAAATACATATTTCCAGTATGTAATAAGTAACCCACATATTTTACAATCAAGGGTTTCTAAAATAAATAAATTATTATATATGCCTATTTTTTGTGCCAAAACACATTAATGAGAACTAATATTTTATTTTTATTGTAATATATAAATTTCTCTTCATAAATTCTGTTAAAAATTTTCAGTTTTATTCTTAGTCAAATAAGTTACTAATATCATGAGAGATAAAAATGTATTGTAAGATATGTTCTGCCTATGCATGTTAGTATATTATTAATTATGATACATGCAATGTCGAAAGGTATAATAAACATATGCAAATATTTCTTTATTATATATAAAAATAAGTATACAAAAATATATATAATATATAAAAATTATACATAACTATTTAGCTATAGTATTTAGTTCACAATGTCTTGTAATACAATATAACCAAGAAAACAGTCTGTAGTAACAGATCTATAAACATGGGGCAGTCGTTTTGTCGATGATAACAAATAATTTAAACCAGCTTCTATTATAGATAAACTTACTTCAAGGTGTTTAATATTTGAATAATTAGTATTAGTAATCTTACTTGTTCCATATTTATATAAAACTTTAGCTACACATTTCTGTTGTAAGGAAATAGTGTCAATATCATTCATTACTTTGTGATTAGGCTCTGTAATTAAATTTAATTTACAGTCCATTGGTCTTATCAGAAGACAATGAATTTGTTTGCCAACGGACGTTTGCAAGATAATTTCTTCTCCTAAAATTTCGCCCAATGATTCTTTTATAAGTATTAGAAAATCATTAAGTGGATCAGTAGCATCCACAGTATTCAGTGCACTACTTTGTGGTTTGTAATCCACGCAACAGTTCCATATTTTGAATAAACTATATGCATGAGGTGTCCCTATATGTAATAAACATTTATTACAAGTCAATGCTTTATTATCTATATGTACATTGTTTTCAAAAATGTTTTTATGCAATACAGAGAAACAAGAGCCATATAAATAATCAGATTCCTGTAACTTTATATTTGTGACAACATTGGAACTATGCTTACAACAGAACCACTCGTCCGGATCGTATTCTAAATCGGGTAAAGATAAAAATCTTTTAAAATTAATCGATTTTGAAAGTACATTTTTACAACAAGTACATAATATAAAACATTCTGATGTTTCGAACAATAATTTGATATTATCTAAAAATGGCTGTGAACTATTATTTGATTGAACTGATGTATTTGTATCAGTTACAATTTCTGTACCGAATGATCCAAATACAGATTCTAACGGCGCCGTTTGTAAACGAAAGCAAATCCAATTATTTATTACACTTAACATGGATAGAGAAGTAGGTATAACTTTTACAGATGGCAATGAAAGATTTATGCGACAGTCTTCGAGTACTAATATTATATTACTTTCTAGAAGTTTAATTCGAATATTTTTTAAACAGAGGTCTTTTCGTACGGCAATAAATGCATTGCAGGATTGCAACCGTGGTCTTAACTCTAACGTAATGAACTCCATTGATTATCGTTCACCGATGTAACCGTGTCATCGTATAATAGTAATGCATCTTTCCCCAATTGTAATTCTAAAAATACAATACAAAATAAGACTCTATCTCTCTTAGAGTCCATTTAATATTATTTCAAATATATTGTGTATAGTTTTGTAAAAAATACTTACTGGTTACACATACGATGTCGTACAATGCATACCAGCACGTGTTTATCAAATAAAAATAAAAAAAAGTATAAATATCAATGGCCTAGTGTACACCGATATACTTTAATACGTATTAAGTACTACACTGGCCAATCGTAGCCATTCCTCTAAAGAATGAAATGATTGTGATTGGTCGGTATAGTATTTAGTACGTATTAAAGTATATCGGTATAAACTAGGCCACAGATTCAAAGTGCGTTCTGTGTGACGTTACGAAAGTTTCGAAGCGTTTAATTGGCTAAAGATTCTTTACTCTGATTGGTCATTCATTTTATTGCACATGCGTATATATCGCATAAAATCCTGTATTCCTAATCCACAATTTTTATGCGTGGATCGTGAATGTGGATGTAGCACGGACATACTCTCTGGCATTATATTCTCGCGGTTCCCGCGAAGATTCGTATAACCTCTCTTCTTTATCTTTTGCGATCGTTTCACGTCCTTACTACAACGTCGACGTGTTTTTCCGTATCGTACATGATCTTTACGATTGCCAGTAACTGTGTCACGTAATAAAAACGTGTCTTTTGTAGAATGACAGAATCGTTAGTAAAGGAAATTCATTGATGCCCCAACCTGACAATTAATGGTCAAAGGTAGTTTGACAGCTCGTTCTTATCAGCGACATATACCGAGTGAACGATTCGTCCTTTTGTGAATTTGCGAAAAAAACACGCAATGCAGACTTGAGATTTACGCGAAAGTAGATGCAGACTATCGGCGGACAGAATATATACAAATTAATTATCCGATAGATATCTTAATATTATTAATTTAAGAAGAAAGAGATAAGAAAGACACACATATAAAAAAGATAAATGTTACATGATTCACGAATCCATATTGACAAGTGATAATCTCGCGTAGTATATATTGTTTGTTGCTGACGCTTTTAAACAGCAGATTACCAAATGTCAAAGAACAAACTCAACTTGACACTACCACCTGGTTCGATAGAACCGGTACCAGCAGTGTCACCGTCACCA
This sequence comes from Formica exsecta, assembly GCF_003651465.1. Lineage (NCBI taxonomy): Eukaryota > Metazoa > Arthropoda > Insecta > Hymenoptera > Formicidae > Formica > Formica exsecta. The sequence continues at coordinate 925,205 of NW_021851492.1, read as the reverse complement.
CCGGTTCCGCCTTTACCCACGTATCCGGAACCCCCAGTGATACCCGAGTAAGTCGAAGATTCAATTATTTCAAGCACTTATATAATTCACTAATATTTTCTCGATATAATTTAATATCTAAGATTTAATTATTTAAAGGAACGTAAGTTTAAATTTAGAATATTGTTGATATATAGAATAAGAATAGGATCATAAGAAATGTATTTATACATTTCTTATGATGTGTACACTAAGCTCCCTCAAAGTATCCTTCGAAGCTCAAAGTATCCTAAAGAAAATTAAAGAAAGAAAAGAAAAAACTTGTGTATATATTTCTTATGATGTGTATACACAAGTTTTTCTTTTTCTTTCTTTAATTTTCTTTACTCTGTTATAGTTACATAGAATTTTTTCATTGTAGACATAAATTTGAAAATAAAACTTTTTGCAGCGTTCAAGCACTTATATAATTCACTAATATTTTCTCGATATAATTTAATATCTAAGATTTAATTATTTAAAGGAACGTAAGTTTAAATTTAGAATATTGTTGATATATAGAATAAGAATAGGATCATAAGAAATGTATTTATACATTTCTTATGATGTGTACACTAAGCTCCCTCAAAGTATCCTTCGAAGCTCAAAGTATCCTAAAGAAAATTAAAGAAAGAAAAGAAAAAACTTGTGTATATATTTCTTATGATGTGTATACACAAGTTTTTCTTTTTCTTTCTTTAATTTTCTTTAATTTTCTTTACTCTGTTATAGTTACATAGAATTTTTTCATTGTAGACATAAATTTGAAAATAAAACTTTTTGCAGCGTAATGGGTAAAATGAGCATAGATGCTATTCAAGAGAGATTAGAGGAACTAGAAATGGACGAGGAGCAGAGAAAACGATTAGAAAGCTTTTTAGGACAGAAAGAAAAAGTTGGGGAATTATGCGATGAAGATTTCGAGAAGCTAGGTGAATTGGGTGCAGGTAATGGTGGTGTTGTTATGAAAGTCAGACACAAAGAGTCAGGTCTTATAATGGCAAGGAAGGTAAATAATTTGTATACTTTCACATCTTTAAATATTTACGAAATACTTGCTAGAGACAGAAAATGCATTTTTATCTGAGATTTATTTATATTACAGCTAATTATTTATATTACAGCTAATACATTTGGAAGTAAAGCCAGCTATTAAGAAACAAATAATCAGAGAATTAAAAGTACTGCATGAATGTAATTTTGCACATATTGTTGGATTTTATGGTGCTTTTTACAGGTAATATCTTAAAAATTATTTTTGAGATATATATAAAATATACTTTTTTATAAGAGTTGAATACCTACACATGAAATATATATATATTTCAGTGATGGAGAAATTAGCATATGCATGGAATATATGGATGGTGGATCGTTAGACCTAATATTGAAAAAAGCAGGACGAATTCCAGAACCTATCCTAGGTACAATCACATCTGCTGTAAGTCAAATTTTTATTACTAACAACTTACAATTAGAGAGAAGAAAAAGAGCAGAATCTTACAATTTAGTTAAATATGATAACACAATATATATATACTTATAATTATATAATATAATCTAATAATAACTACTTTTCTAATTAAACATGATAAGACATATAAAACATGAAATACATACAGAGATACCATGTATATGTGATGGATTGTTGATTAATGAGTGTGTTAAATTATATATTGGAAAGTATATATGTTTTTCTATAAAATTGAAATAGAAAAAAAAACCATTTTAATAGTATGTTTCTCTTTCCATAATTCCACCAGGAAAGAGACGAATACATAATCGTCTAAATTCATCATAAACCCAAAGAAACGCACCGAGCGGTAAGGAAGGCCAGTACCAATAAGCACTCAGCGGCATTGTTTTCAATACATACTCTGTGCCTGGAACATAGAGCAAGATCCCTGTTAGAATAGCTTCGAAAACGAAAGAGAAATTGACGAACCAGTTGCCCATTCCTTGTTGAAAGATGGAGTTGCGTCTGGTTTTGCACATTACCAAATCTATCATTTGTGTTATAACGATGGAGAGAAAATATCCGCTTTGCGCTTCCATTAACAGGTTCATTCTATTCTCGTAAGTCCATGTTTGACCCCAGGAATCTTGTAAATCGTTGATAGATGGATTCTCCCATTCTATTCGTAAACCTAATAGACGATCGGGCATAAAGCCGTTCATCATAAGCACCATAAAATATGTATAGAATCCAGCAAAGGACTGCGTCATTCCTATTTGACCATAAGTAATGGATATTAAACGCTTGTTCACCAACTTATCGTACTGAGGATTTCTCGGCGCACGGCGCATTATATCGGATTCGGCCTTCTCGTATGCCAGAGCGATGGCAGGAACCACATCGGTTCCGACATCTATGCAGATGACCAATTCGATGACCAACGGTAGGGGAATCGCTAATATTAGACCACTCAGCAACGGCAACATTTCTGGTACGCTTGACGTTAAGGTGTATGCAATCGATTTTTTTAGATTATCGAATATCAGACGACCCTCTTCGACGCCAGTCACAATCGATGCAAAGTTATCATCCATGAGTATCATGTCTGCAGCATTTTTGGCCACGTCAGAACCGGCGATACCCATTGCAACCCCTATGTCAGCCTGTCGCAATGCCGGTGAATCATTGACACCGTCGCCTGTGACTGCCACGATCTCTCCCAACCGTTGACAGCTGTCCACGATCAGCAACTTTTGCTGTGGTGATGTTCTCGCAAAGACGATCTCCTCGTAATGGCGTATGATATTATCCAATTCGTTTGAATCCATGCTTCTTAATTCAGCGCCGGTGATGATGATCGCACCGGTATCCATATCGCTCAATTGCGAATAAGACTTATTCTGTAGGATCGCCCGCTCATAACGGGTTTCATGATCTTCACTTATGATACCCACCTTTTTGGCAATCGCCATCGCCGTCACCGGATGATCGCCTGTCACCATGATCACCTTAATACCAGCGGTGCGGCATTTTTGCACTGCTTCGGGCACACCGGGCCTTGGCGGATCTTGCAAGCTTATCAATCCTACGAATCTGTATCCCTTTGTGGGAAAATTATAGGACGCAGGCGAATCAGTATTAAACTTGTAATTTGGTCCATATACATTGTCTGGCAGATGCATATCGCAATACGCTAATACACGTTCACCGAGATAGCCTAATTCCATGCAGGCTCTGCGAGATATAGCATGGTCTCTGTTGTCCATCTCTTTGGTCTCTCCATCTGTTGTTAATATCGTCGTGCAATTCTCCAATATCACTTCCGGAGCACCCTTCAGTATCATCTTGTAGCCATTGGTTTCCCGATGTATCGACATTTGATATTTGGTCATGGAACTGAAAGGAATCTCGGCCACTTTCGGATGGACCTCGCGAAATCGATGTGTCGGATGTATGTGTTCGCAGAACTTGAGGATACCGGTTTCGGATGCGTCGCCGATTATCTCACGTTCCTCGATGGGTGCCAATCTATAGGACTCGGCGGTGAATTCGGCACGCAGACAGAGAGTGGAGACTTTCAGCATAACGCTAAAAGCCGGCTTCTCCAGCAATAAGTCTCTTTCGACACCAATTCTTTCGCCTGGCGGGAAATTGTATCTAGTGTGGCCGAACCACAGATTAGATACGGACATCTTGTTCTGTGTAAGAGTGCCCGTCTTATCGGAACAGATTGTCGACGTTGAGCCTAGAGTTTCGACTGCTTCCAAATTCTTCACTAGACAGTTCTTGCTCGCCATTCTTTGTGCGGTCAACGTTAAAACCGTTGTCACGGTCACCAACAATACCTCAGGTACATTGGCGATAACTATCCCGAGTAGATAGGTAAATGCCCGCACGAGATTGGGTTCCAGCAACAATGATAACCCGAAAAAAGCGAGGCCACACAGAACCGCCACGATCGTAATGATCTCCACAAAGTGTCTGATCTCTTTAGCTATCGGCGTTTCAATCTTGGCGAGATGCGATGTGAGACCGGCTAGTCGGCCTATCATTGTGTTATCGCCCGTGGCAATCACGATTCCCTTGCCATTGCCCGCTACGGCAAACGACGTAGCGAAGGCTACATTAGCAGACTCGAGGGGATTCTTGTCTGTGGGATAATCAGTGCGCGTCACTGGCTCGCTTTCGCCGGTGATGCTGGAGTTCTCGACTCTTAATCCGTGACACTCGATTATTCTGATGTCGGCCGGTATTTTGTCGCCCATTCGTATCTCTACTAGATCACCCAGAACCAGCTCCTCCGTACCTAGACGTGATTTTACACCGTCGCGAATCACCATAGCAAAAGTGGGCACCATCTTTTTGAAGGACTCCATCACTTTGATATTTTTACTTTCCTGTATGTACGCAAACACGCCTGAAGTGATGCATATCGAGACGATGATTATGCCCAGCCATACAATACCAATATCGGGCTCTCTCATGTAGTAAGTAACAATGTACAGAATGAAGCATAGAGTCGCGCAAACCCAGAGCAATGAGGCGAATCCATGGAACATGCATTTTAAGAATTTGATGTATTCTGGCGTGACCTTGGGCGGTGACAAAGCGTTTGGTCCGTCTCGTGCGAAATTTTTGCTCGCCTCTTCCTTTGTCAGGCCCGTTTCCGTGTTCGTATTCAGTTTCTTGCATAGAACCTCCAAAGCTATTATATGATCGACGGTCTCTAACTCTTGATGCAGCTCTTGTATTTCCTGCTCGGTCAGTTTCTTCCTGTGCAGGTGTACGGAAGACACGCGAGACGGTTGATGCTGTATGGAGGACACACGGGTCGGTTGCTGCGCTTTCGAAGTGCTCGCTTGCATTTTTGCAAGGGGATTTTACAAAAGATACAATTTCACATATACACACACATAACGCTTCTCTTTTTTTTTCTATAACGATCCGAAGTCGTCTCCCTGCCAATTTTGTCGAATACTTGTGTGTTTATTTGTTTTTGTGATAATAATGCGAGCTATGCGCTTCTTTTTTACAGGTTTTGAAAGGCTTGAGTTACTTGCGAGACAAACATGCCATAATGCACCGCGATGTAAAACCAAGTAATATCTTAGTTAACAGTGCGGGCGAGATCAAAATCTGCGACTTTGGCGTTTCCGGTCAACTAATCGATTCGATGGCCAATTCGTTTGTCGGAACACGAAGCTACATGTCGGTAAGTTTATAGTAAATTATAGCTATTCTATCATATGGAATATACAAATATTTGTGAGACGGATTTTGCGTTTTTACAGCCAGAGAGACTCCAAGGAACGCATTATTCGGTACAGAGCGATGTTTGGTCACTCGGATTGTCGCTCGTGGAAATGGCAATCGGGATGTATCCGATCCCACCGCCAGACGAGAAGACTTTAGCTTCAATATTCGGTCCGCAATCGGCACAACCGCCTGCGGAGAATCCGGTGACGAATAGTGTGCCTACGCCGACCACGCAATCGCCAGGACACAGTCAGTATTTGCTCGCAAACTTTGTCAAATAATCGTGTCGTTAATCATTGATTCTCCATCTTGTAGGCGCAAGCAGTCCAAGACCCATGGCGGTATTCGAGCTGTTGGAGTACATAGTCAACGAGCCGCCGCCGAAACTACCACCCGGAATATTTAGCGACGCTTTTATGGATTTCGTCGATCGATGTTTAAAGAAAAACCCAGCCGAAAGAGCAGACCTAAAAACGTTAATGGTAAGTCTCTTTCTCTTTCAGATAAAAAACACTGATTGATAGTTTAATAGAAAGAAAAACATTACGTTTCACGATCATACATTTTAGAATCACGAATGGATAAAAAAAGCCGAATCAGAAAATGTAGATTTTGCTGGCTGGGTATGTCGTACGATGGACTTACAACCAACTACGCCAACGCATTTAGCGAGCGTGCAATCCTGAATAAATGTAACTCTTACATACTTGACTACATATATTCGCGTTCAGTATTCCTAAGTCATCTCTTAGTTTGTTTAGGTTTTCATTCGGTCAAACGGTGGCGTATATCCGTGTATATCCATTTATTGCGATTTTTTTTATAAAATATATCGGGATGCGCTAAGTGGATGCTCTGTTGAATGAATCATCATTGAGCACTGCGTGAATGATTCAAATTTACCAAGAATTTACCTATGAAAATAATAATATAAAAGGCCCGATCGATTAATATCACATTAAGGTACTTATTTCCTTACTGATTGTAACTCAATATGAATATAGTGAGGAAACAAGAATCTCTCTCTCTTAAATCATCTGTTTTGGTCATTTTCTTGCTTTTATAGGGGAGAGAGAAACGATTAAATCATGTAATGTATAAGAGTGATAATCTATAAAACATTGTGTTATAATATAGAAGAAATCTCTTTATCTATTAATTCTTGCGAACAGGACAAATCATGTTTCATTCGAAATCTGCTCGCTTAGCGTGAAATGTATTATCGTCCAAGTAATTTGCACACAGCACGCCACTGTGCCAAATATTAATTTCTTTCACTTTATATGTTCGTTTTTTTACTTTTGTGTTGAAAGTATGTAAGAAAAAAATTGCAATATATAAGTTCATTATTAGAAACTCATGGGCAAATTATGTTCCCCGTGATATAATTAGGATACACTAATGAGCATCGAACTTACGAAACTTACGTCTCGTTTGAGAGAAAATTAACTAGATCGAATTACTTCTATAACATTTGTACCTGACACATCCATAGGAACGTTATTTATACGATTAAAAACTTCATATTAAGCAGTTGTTTTTATATCAATATATAGCTGCGATTAAAGACGATTTTAAATTTAATTTTAACTTTTCTATATAATGAAATGTTTTTCATCATAAAATAATCATTTAAAAAAATGCAGTGTAAAAATTGTTGTTTCGACAATATAATTTATATTTTCAAATACTCTAAATATTAATTTGTGTGCTTACAATTATTAAATTTTTGCAAATTTATCGATACTGATATAAATCTAGATTCACAATAGATTATTGTACATCCGATAAAAGGCCAACTATTATTATCACATAATCAGTACAGACTTATTAAGTAAGAAGAAGCAAACTTGGTTTTTCATATATAATTGCGGCCTTACGATGTAAGTAATTACAATACTTCTCATAACACATAATTTAAACCATGTTTATATATTCGAATTATAAGATAAATAGAATTAATATATGGGAGCTCTTTTACTGCAAAATATGTATATGTATGTGCACAGTGGGTGATATTTTTAATTCCATTTAAGTAATGCTAAATATGCAATGAGGACTATTTACACTATTGCCCTTTTATCAAAAGGGATAAAGATAAGATAAAAGACGTGATAATAATAGAATTACGATGTAAGTAATTACAATACTTCTCATAACACATAATTTAAACCATGTTTATATATTCGAATTATAAGATAAATAGAATTAATATATGGGAGCTCTTTTACTGCAAAATATGTATATGTATGTGCACAGTGGGTGATATTTTTAATTCCATTTTTAAGTAATGCTAAATATGCAATGAGGACTATTTACACCATTGCCCTTTTATCAAAAGGGATAAAGATAAGATAAAAGACGTGATAATAATAGAATAAAGTTGAAATATCTTATTTTTATTCTGTTGTGTGTATAATGAATAATTATTATTATAAAAATAGAAAAATTACCCAAATCAAGCAAAAAGGGTTGACCTTTTGTGCATCTAATTGTATGCCAATCCTTTTGTATGTACAGCATGTATAAAGTGCATTTTTTAAAAATGTCACTTTATAATTACTAACTAATTTAAAATTCACAAATATTTGAAGAACTAGATATTACAATAAATTTTTTATTTCATACTTATCTCTCACTTATCTATACACATATATACACATCATAAATTGCAATTTGCATTTAAACACACATTTAATTTTGTAGTACTTAGTCAATGGTTACATCATTATTGGTAAAAAGGTTTATAGATTTGAAATATTCATCAGTAACCCAAATATCACAAGTATAGACAGTAGGATTGTCACGAAAACACAAATAGATAGTACATATACAAAATTGTAATTTTAGAATCAATTTATCATTTGTTGAAATCTTTTATGTTGAACATATTTTGTAGATACAATTTGCAAATTAGTATTATATTGTATGCTGTATAATAAGAGAGCAATTTGCGAGTTGGTTTAAAAATCACCAGATTATGATATGTATTATGATGTTTATAAGTCAAGTGAGATATTTCTCACAATATGTAGAAGCGTAAAACGCTCAAGTAAAATTTCATATTATATTTGTATCGCGATTAATAGAAACAATAACATTAATAATAAGAATCAATGCATATAATGCCATTTATTGTGAAGTGTGGTCTCTATTGTCTGTCATAGAACGACAATATACATATTTAGTTGCAGCAGAATCGTGTGATAAAATGTATAATATGCCAATATAATTTAGCAATTTTATCAAGCGATAACTCAATCAATTTCAGCAAAGTTCGTAATTCCTATAGCACTTATTAAAATATATGCACATTCCTTGTTGCAAATATGTGCATAATAATTGCAATTGTATGGATTCACTATATCTATCTAAGCATTATTAATTATAAATACAATAAAATAATCACAATATTGTAAGTGTAACTCTATGTTTAATATCTCAATACTCAATGTAGTTACATATAATATGGTTTTATGTGTCATATAAAATTTTTTTTATTAATAAAACATGTATACACGATCACACATGGCATTGATTTATGATATAAAAAAATTCTCTTCTCTTATTGACTTTATATTTATATATCTCGGTTTATTCATATAATATAAAGTAAATTACCATTATATAACAATATGTATACAATTTTAAGGATCATTGGTTGATGTATTGATAGCGTAACTATTCATAGAAAATCTATTATACAATTATAGAGAAAGAGAGAAAATAAACATGCCAAATCTTCAAAAATATATATTGTCAGGCTCCAAATCTTCATTTTCATAACTATAATCATAATCAGAATCTTCATCAATCCAAGAATCATCATCAACATCATATATATCTTCATCACTCATATCTTCTTCATCAATATCCAACATATTAAAGTCATCGTCACATAGATCCACGTTAACTATTTGCAAAAGCGGGGATGTTTGCTCTTCATCTTGTTCTTTTGTAGAGAAAATTGATGTATTTCCAATAATCATCTTTAACATTACATTATTTGATCGAGTGTTGCAGGCATCTTTAGCGGCATCGAGAGTGATGTTGCTGATATTATGACACCCAGAAATATCCAGTAATTGTAAGTAAGGTGAGGATCTAATGAACATTGACATGCCTTGATCGCTAATTGACGTACATTTTCGACACTCTAAATTTTTTAAGCCACACATATTTTCCAATCCATTATCAGTAATTTTCTTTACATAATTGATGATTAATTGTTCCAACTTTGGTAATGTAGCGATAGCTGCTAATCCAATATCAGTTACATCAAGGGAACCTGTTGGATAAATAACGCAAAATTAAGAAGTTGGCAAAGAATATATCGTATAATAATTGTGAATTACCTGTAATGTCTAAATAAATAAGTTGTTGACATTGTTGTGCCAAATTAATAAGGAATTCGTCTGATACTAGGGGGTTGTATATAAATTTCAAGACTTTCAAATTGACAAGCTTAGTTAAATGTAACACATCCGCTGTTTCTGCGAAAAGGAGACCTCCTTCAATCTCTAACTCATTCAGACTTTTACAATGTACGCCGATAGCTTTCAATGTGCGTACAGTTATGCCAGAACAGTTATTTATTGTAAGATGTTTCAAATTTTCAAGTTTTTTTAATGCCTGCACATGACAATATCGATATGTGTCTTATATATATATATATAT
>NW_021851492.1:902431-914935 GCF_003651465.1 Formica exsecta | reverse complement strand
ATATATATATATATATAACGCTAGTATTAAAGTAGCAAAATTTCGATGAAATGAAGAGTTTTGACTTACTGTGGAAAAGAGATTATCTTGAATATTATCACATCTGTCCAATATAATTGTATGTATAGTTTGTGCTGGTAAGCATAGTAAAGACTTGCCCGCAATATTATTTTTACTTATAGCAAGATATTCCAAGTTGTTATTTACTTTGAAGAGATTCTTTAATTCATTATCACAGCTATATGTTGAAGGTCCTAAGCTAAATCTAGTTATATTTTTACAATTACTTGCTAATGTACCAATGCCTGATGCACAAATTGTTAATGCAGTAACATCGATACTCATAAGATTAGGACAAAGTTTTCCAACAATGGTCAGTGTACTTTGCCGTAAAAAATTACTCGTATCAGATAGATTTATTTGTGTTAGGAACTTGCCACATTTTAATAATACTTTACGGAGCGTTGCTGTACGAATTGTATGAGTTTCTAAGAAACCCCATGTAGAGGGTGAAAGATCCAATGTTTTCATCATACGCCAAGAGTCCTGACTTAGATCTCTCCAGCGTTTGCAAACTATAAAAACAATAGTAACTATAACTATAAAAACTATAAAAACAATAGTAACTATAACAACAATGTATAAATAATGTATAAAGAGTCTATCTTATAGAGAGCAAAAATAATAAATACAATATGTTCGAGCTAGATATATAAAACCTCTAACATTAATATGATAAAGTACTTGCCTCTTTCTATGCGGACTCTGTCAATAATTGGTAAAAATAAAAAAATATGTCTCAAACAATCATCATTCAATATATGAATGGACACATCTTCAACATCATTTTGCAAACATTGATGATATTGTTCATTAGTAGTCTTCTTCTCAAAAGTTTTGTTTGACTCTTTTCCTATATTATACAATTTTTGATCTACACTATCAGGTTGATGCCAGGAATCTGCAGCCATCACTCTTAAATCCCTATTATGTAGTCTTATTTGTTTCCTACTCCCATCTTGCATGGCTCTACAAACAATTTATTACAAATAACCATTGTACCTATAATTTGTTAGTAATCGCTTTTTTCAAACTTACGCCATTGCGTCCTCTACTCTGGTGAATGTAACAAATGCGTAGTTTTTTTTCCCTTGATTTCTACGTAAGTAACAATTTTCAATATTTCCATATACAGAAAAGCAGTTACGTAAATCTTTAAAAGTTGTCTAAAAAATTTTTTATGTTTATATAGTACTTGTATCATTATATTGATAAAATATATTGCATAAGAATAAGGAAAATCACAAACCCTATCAGCCAAATTATCGACAAATAATTTTCGTATTGGTACACCATCTATGGTTTCCTCATACAAGCTATCTAAACAAAGACCAAACATATAAATCTTATAGAATATGGTTGAATGTACTAATACATATATTAGTACACATTAAAGATATACAAATCAAAATAGCAGTCTATATATAAGCAGGATACAATTTATTGTATTGTTTCAAGATTGAATATATAATATATATATTAAGAATTTTATCAATCCAGGTATTTATACAATGAATTCTGTCACCTGATTGGGAATGATTGACAACATATAAATGATGCTTAGACTAGTTTATCTACCAGGAATTATATCATAAATCGTGTTGACAATGTGCCAAAGATGAGAATAAAATCAAAAGAGTTGGACGAGATGAGTTAACGTCAAAGACGAGGTCGGCTGTATTGTATATCAGATAAGCACAAATATTTAACTTAACAAGGCTCTCGCTTACTTGTTCGAAGGATACAAGTGTGTAGACGCGTTAGAAGATTTCTACGTGAATAAAAATTATCCATGAAAGCAGAATTTACTATATATTATGTTTTCGTATGTAAATAGATTAGTGTCTACAGCAGGTTTTTGTCTAGTGTATTGAATGAAATTTGCCATGAGAAAACAATTGAAAATTTAAAGATTACATACACAAATGTAAGCATAAAATTAGACTTACCATCCGATACGATTTTACTTATGTGACAAAGCGTTTGGATATATTCGGCTTCTATAATATCGATCATCGTTGATTTCTATTTTACACAAACTTTATTTATTTTGTGTTTTTTTAATACTTTCAATCAAAAAATTATCTCGCAAGAAACTCTCTTTACATAAGCACAGAGAAGCTTAAGAAAGCAGAAAGCAGTCATTCTGAAGTTTATCCTATACATTTACCAGCCTCGTTTAATACCGCCATCTACATCCATTTCAAAACTTACGTAGAATTATATAGCCAAAACAATTTTTTCGATATTGCTGATGAAAATTGTATTTATAAATTCTAGGTCTAGTCCGTTTATAAACCCCGTATCAGATTACGTATTGAAAATTAAAGATTGGAATTTAATATGGAATTATTATCAGAACAAAAGGAGCTAAAATTTCTTTGTTCTGATTGGTCAAATATCAATCTTCAATCTCAATTTTCAATGCGTAATCTGAGGGCAATCGAAATAAGAACATACCGGAGAGATTCTATTCATCAAAAATTTTTTATTTGATATTTTTATATCGATATAGAAAAGAATATCGAACAATGTAAAACATTTTTAATTCAGACGCAACGTATAAACCTTTCGATAAAATATTTCGAGTACGTAAAATCTATATAATATTATATATTATAGAAAATATATCCTCTCCTCTCTGTATGTATACACATATGATTCATACAATTCAAAAGCGTCTCATTAGGAATATTAAATAGTAAATAATAGAAAGCATTAATAACGCGTTTAATAAACTATTTTATTAGTTTTATACTTGTGTTATGAAAATCGTATTATTAAGTATTAAAGAATTTATTAAAAAATGTGATAAATATTTAACGAAACATATTAGGGTTACATTTTTATTTAATATTTTTTAATTTTAAATTTAAATGTGTCTTGGAATTATTTTATGCACTGAACTAATTTAACATTTATTCTGTATAAATGTTAAATTATTTAGATTAATATAAGTTTTTATCAAGCTTTATATATATTACCCAGCCACATATATATATATATATAAATCATATATTTTTACTTTATGTATTTTTATATTTTATATGCATATTTCTAAACAATTTTATTATGTTATCAGGAGCAATGGTGGCGACTGCCTGTGATCCTACATTCGAGAGACACTTTAGCGTCTCATTAGGAATATTAAATAGTAAATAATAGAAAGCATTAATAACGCGTTTAATAAACTATTTTATTAGTTTTATACTTGTGTTATGAAAATCGTATTATTAAGTATTAAAGAATTTATTAAAAAATGTGATAAATATTTAACGAAACATATTAGGGTTACATTTTTATTTAATATTTTTTAATTTTAAATTTAAATGTGTCTTGGAATTATTTTATGCACTGAACTAATTTAACATTTATTCTGTATAAATGTTAAATTATTTAGATTAATATAAGTTTTTATCAAGCTTTATATATATTACCCAGCCACATATATATATAAATCATATATTTTTACTTTATGTATTTTTATATTTTATATGCATATTTCTAAACAATTTTATTATGTTATCAGGAGCAATGGTGGCGACTGCCTGTGATCCTACATTCGAGAGACACTTTAAAGGTCACCGAGATGGAGTTACAGCTTTATGCTTTCATCCAAATGCTATTCAACTTGTATCAAGTAGTCTGGATAAAACATTATTAGTATGGAATTTGACAGAATCAGTGCGAGCTTATAGATTTATAGCCCATAAAGATAGTATTTTGGATGTATGCTATGCACCATCTGGAGAAATTATAGCCAGTGCTTCAAAGGATAGATCTGTGCGAATATGGGTTCCTAAAGTTACAGGGCAATCAATAGACTTCAAAGCTCACAGTTCTGCGGTGAGATCTGTACAATTTAGTCCAGATGGAGAAAAGGTAAATCTCACCCTAATTAATTTTTAGCTAATTTATTGTTTCTGCCATAATATTTGATTGACTGCTTGTTTAGTTGCTTACCGCATCAGATGATAAAAGTATAAAGTTATGGATGGTATGTCAGAGAAGATTCCTCATGTCATTCAATGGACATACAAATTGGGTTCGGTGTGCTAAATTTTCTCCCGATGGTAGACTTTTAGTGTCTTGTAGCGATGATAAAACAATAAAAGTATGGGACATTATTTCTGGACAATGCATTAAGACTTTTAATGAAATAAAAGGTTAGATATATGATAGATATATGATAATTTTGCATTCTTAACATCCAGAATAAAAAATATTGTTTTTGTTAGCACCTGCTGCATATGTAGAGTTCCATCCAAGTGGTGCAGCTGTTGGATCAGCAAATGTGGGTGCATGTATTAAACTATATGACTTAAGAACAGGCTCTTTATACCAACATTATGCTGCCCATAAAGGATCTGTAAATATGATCAAGTTCCATCCAAAGGGTAACTTTATGTTAACAGCTTCTAGCGATTCTACGATGAAGGTAATTTAATATTTCATGACTCCATATGTATAGTGATTTCAGAGTAAACTGTCTTTATTTCTTCTAATAAAAAATAAGATAAACATTTAGGTTTTAGACTTATTAGAGGGCCGACCAATTTATACTTTGAAGGGACATGTTGGTAATGTAACATCAATAACTTTCTCACAAGATGGTGATTTTTTCGCTTCTGGTGGCACAGATCGACAGATCCTAATGTGGAAATCTAATTTTTGTAAGGATGACAAACCTAGCAAAATTGCTAGACAATTAATACCTACTTCCAGCAAACAGGAATTTGATAATGTAGATGAAAAATCATTTGCAAACAATGACAAGCACAAAGATATGCAAGAGGAGCATGATCAAGAGGAAGTAATAAATTGATATGCAAATAAAATATATTAAGCTATAGAGAACATAACGATTGCGTGCGTTTTAAGAAAAAGTGTGTTAATTGTTATATTATTAGCTGTAAATTTTATAGGATATATTATTTCAGTATTTAATAGAAACATTAGAGGAATTGGATTTGAGATCAGATGGAAATCATTGTAAAGGACCCATAGCCGAGATACCAAGAAAAAAAATTGAGCCTGAAGTGATTAATACAAGAAACATTAAACCTGAAAGACATCGTACAGCAAATGTTTTAGATCAGCAAGATCGGATATCGGCTTATATGCATTCGTCTAGTCAATCCATTAAAGCAGTAGAAGCATTGTGTGATCAAGTACAATCGTTGCATGATACTGTTAATATACTAGAACAACGCTTGACAGTATTAGAGGAGGCAATTATAAAATAATTTTTATTTCTCTATTTAAAAATTTTTTAATTATTGATTAGAATAATATGTGTGTGCGTGTGTGTGAAAAATTGATAATTAATTATATCTTTCAAGCAGAATTTGAATTGCAAATAACTTGATGAAATATATTACAACAATTACACATTAAAGTTTTTCTTTTTTCTATTATATTGAGCATCATGGTTAATATAAATATATGTATAATTGCAATATCATATAATGCATTGCAAATTCGAAACTTTAATTTGTAATATGAGTGTGATGTGTGTGTATGAACTGTATATAAAAAATATTTTACTACATAAGATTTTAAACTATTTTTGTACTTTTGTATACATATCAAATGAACCATTAAAATATAATTTTTTTTAATAGAGAAAGTATAACATGTATATTATAACAAAATTTTTCTGTTATAATATATGCCTGATATATTAGCAGCACCATAATCACACTGTATAGATCCTCATTTTTGTGACCTTAAGAATTGACATGTTTTTCCTGTCTTCTTGATTGTCTCCAAAATCTCATCTGAATCAAGCGCAGTAGTCACGGATACCTTTTTCTCTGGTAAATCTATCTTGATATTGTCGACACCTATAAATAATATAAAACATAGTGATTTATATGTTCAAGATATTTAAAATCTAAGCTGTAATATTGGCATCATCTTTTTTATTAAAATTATTTTTATATTTCAATATTTCAATTTTCTTACATATAACACACCAAAGCACATTTAACCTCATTTTATACATTCGATCAATTTTTATGAAAATGATTTAGAAAATATTAATAAGATATTTACGAAACATAATTATACATGGTATAAAAATATTTTTGCATTTGATTGATCGAAATTGATTGCAAATATTCTTATATACATACCTGCTTTTTTTTTAAGCACATTCTGTACAGCAGTTGAGCATCCTTCACATGTCATTTCAACGCTGAATTCGTGTACCTTATAAATAGATCACTTGTCAAACACTTTATTTGTTTAAATTTCTTTGAAACCGTGTTATATTTTATTATTACCTGAGCTGCCATAATGAAGATAATACAGTTTGACGTGGCAAATGAGTTATTTCTAGCTCGGCCTCAGGTGAAATAGAGATTGCATCAAAAGTGTAAACAGAAATCTCTCTTATCTGTAAATATATATTGTAAAAGATAATATGGAATAACTCTGGAACTAATAATATATACACACATACACGAGACAGAGGGTGTTGAATAATTTAATATATATTTCTAAAATAATACAATATTGCATTAAAAATTATCATTGCGGAAAGATTATAAATAATTAATCAGTAACCGTTTTTGTGTAACTCAATATCATAACACCACTTCTGATTTTAAAACATATGTTCACCGGAATAGTCAATTTTCATGTCGGATATAAAAAATTAAAAACAACTGGGTTTCTGAAAGATAATATGTATATATGTATCGCTGTAGAAAGAGAGGTACTATATGGGAGGCTTATGTTTGTCCCTTTTTCTAGCATCTCATTGGTGATTTTCTATATGGAAAAAGACAAAATCACCAATGAGATGCTAGGAAAAAAAACAAAATAGGCCTCCTATATAGTATCTCCCTTTCTACAACGAGCGCGTGTTTGTCTATCGCCACGCTCAGTCCATTCTATATGTATGTCTATGGTGTTTTTTTATAAATATATATATATATATATATATATATATATATATATATATATATATATACTATCGTCAAAAATCAAATTTAAAGAAATCACTATGTAGAATTTCATATTTATAAGTTTTAAGTTTACCTATTTCACTCCAAACTATATGTATGTACTTCTGTCATAAATGTTTTATTTACTTTATTTATTACATGTCAAGATTGCTCTTTCGTAGATTGCACAATATTCTTTTTAGAAATTAAAATATTTTTTTACTTTTAAATAAAAAAATTGTGAAAATATATTTTTGAGTTAATTTTGATAACATGAAAATATTTATAAATATTTTTTCTAAAGTATTATCACACATATCTTTTATAATAACTCATTTTAATAAACGCAATATAAAAATGCAACGTTTTGCGATTATATACCTGTAAAGAATTTAAATATTAGACAATTACAAAATTCTCAGGGAATTCAGTATTTTTATTTTCATTTCTGCATCTTAACATAAGGTAAAAAAGTATTTTTATTGAATGCCTAGTTGTCAGACTCTGTAATATCTCAGGACTGTTGTGTGTTTCAACTGCGTTTTAAATATACAGAGAACAAGCTTATATTCTACTTATAGCATGATGTTGCGAGCATTTTGGCTAAAGAGTAAATTTGTGATATAGATTTTTTTCAGATCGACTATAATTTTTGTACATCTTTTCTTTTCTCTTTTTTAATATTGCAATGGAAATACTATTTATACAAGTTTTGATGGCAAATAAGCAATTAAAATGTATACGTGTGATAAATTTTTCCCTGTTGTTTCTGTAGTGATTTTGGATAAGATTGGTATGCGGACGGCAACGGGGTTATTAGATGCCTGTGCAAATGAAAGATCTTATCACAGTAATCAGTTCGGCTCGTATTGAGAATATCTGCTTTGCTCGTTTTACAAATCAGATATTCCGTCAATCATAGCTCTCCATCGTACATGTACCACTCATTCATACATTTATCTATAATCTAATTTTACACACACTCAGTCATATTGCTCTACAGTATCAGTAATAATTTTTTTAATCATTAATACACTTCTTGATACGCTTATTGAATATAATGCTGCTATTTCTGCAGGGATACATAGAATCATACTTACTGTAGCTCGAAATACATTTTCCTTTCAATTTATCCAAGATAATAATATAGCTCTTCTCTCTTTCTCCCTTTTTTTTTATTTGTTCAAGAAATGAGCAAATTTATATGCAGTGGGATTAATAATAAGTATCGCATATTTTATGCTTATCTCGATGGATTAAAGGGCATGTCTATTATACATAACGCCCTATGAAACATCAGGACCAATGATAATGTGGCTAAAATGCAATTTTGCATAATAAATTGTAATTAAGCAGGATTTAATAGTATTAATTTTTAATTTTGGCATACTTGTTAAATCTTTGGGATGATGGACATAAATGGGGATTGCAATGGCAGTTCATAGTTTGCGATTTTAGAGAATTATCATTTTCTACTAAACTGTGTACATGTGGCATATATGTTCTTTCTTAAGCATAATATTATGTAAGTACATATACCATAAATTAGTTAAGCGACATAACGAGATTTCAGTCTCCTCATTAAAATATATCCATTCTCTCTTTATAAATACACGAGGAAACCGTTTGTTCAATCTTGACAAAAAGACGAATCGTAGATATATGCGAACATGCGAAAAGGAGTTCCGTGGAAAGTATGCTGCAACATTACTTGAAGAAGAAGTAATCCAGTGGTAATTTGTGCACAATGTTATGAAATGATTATTGCTGAGATTCGTTTTGTTCTCAGCAGTCTATTCTATTTCTTATTATTTTTCAATGTAAATGCAATGCAAATATGTTATTAATAAATCATAAAAATTGTATAATTTTAAATGCTACACGTACACACAATCAATGACTGGAAGATAGACATTCCAAAAAAGAAATGCAGTTGTTTTGTACTAGTAGAATGATGCGCTCAAACAGTAGTTTTACGGCATGATGCAATTCTGGAAATAAAAACTTTGCGATTACTTCATCATATTATTTATGTTCAGTCCGTCGGACTAACTGGATTGTAGCCCGATGGTGGATTAGCATGAATCCAACGTCAGAGAAAACTGTAAGTATTCTGAACTGCTCTGCCAGTGGATGAAGCTGAGCCCTGTTGCTCCGTAATAGTGTTCTGTTGCTCTAGCCTCTCCAACGATTCCACATGCGTTCTTATAGAACCACCATAAGTGCGTACCTATTTTATTAATATCTCATAAGTTCTCATATATTCTTAATCTTATTATCTTATCAAAAGTTTCTCTTAAAGTTTCTGGGTTTGGAAGTAATGTAAAATATATACAAAGTGTCAGAAAGATACATGTCAATATTTCAGGGAATAAAACTAAACTAGTATGAAAAAAATAGACATTTTGAATGTTTATTTAATTAAATTTGCTATTACTGAAGATTATATGTCCTATGGTAATAACAATACTCTATATTTTATAGATATCATAAATTCACTATCGGAAATATTGACATGGAGTTTTTTTAGCACTTTGTAGAATGAAATAAGCAAATAGGATGTCTCTCGTCCAGAGTATATGTGTATGTGTATATGAAAAAATATCTGTTAAGTTAATAATATCATTAATATTAACTTAACAAATACTTTTTTTATAAATTCCTAATATAAGGAATTGTAAATTACGTGATATTTTATTTTTAAATCATTGTGATGTTAGTCAATGTAATAATTTCTGGACGTTCCCATATTGCTTGCAACACAAAATTGGAACATAAATCTTTTATAATATAACATAATAAAGTAAACCAGAAATTTCAAGACAAAGCTTTTACACGTAAAAGCGAGCTCCTTGTCCCACGGTCATATTTTTTTTCTGAATTATATATTTCATGAATTTATATTATTTCAAATTTTTCACAAGAATTTGATCACATGGTAATAATTTTGTATATTTAAGCGAATGATATACAAATTCACAATATAAAAAAATTATTTATAAAATAATAAATAAATAAAAAGTGTAATTGTGTGTGTTGTAACATTATGTATCTCGGATATAAGGAAATTAGAAAAAAATATGAACACATAAGGAATTTTAATAATACA
This sequence comes from Formica exsecta, assembly GCF_003651465.1. Classification (NCBI taxonomy): domain Eukaryota; kingdom Metazoa; phylum Arthropoda; class Insecta; order Hymenoptera; family Formicidae; genus Formica; species Formica exsecta. The sequence continues at coordinate 904,813 of NW_021851492.1, read as the reverse complement.
TTATGTAATTTGTTTTTAAATCTTTTTTTGAAACATATTATATTAAATAAATTATAACAAATATTGTGTCTCGTTAAGAAGAGTAATAGTACATAAATAAGTTGTATTCCATAATTTAACTTTGTATATCAATCTATACAAATTTTTCCATTAAATTTACAGCAAGTTTACAGAAATGCAGACACCGATCAAATTTGTTCTGTATCATCGACCATACGATAAATATGGGCGCTTTAGTTGGTTATCTACTCACTATCTGTAGATTAGACTTCAGACTGTGGGTGTTGGCCACTCGCGCTCACACAAGATGAGTTAGACTTCCACTGCGAACTCTTACTTCTCTAGGCTCCAAGGTTGCCGGAGGTCTCCTTTCTTGCACTAATTGTATGTTCGAGCCATACATCACATTATGATGTCCTGGTCGTAACGTGCTCGTCGTAAGTACAAAATCCGTTAAAATAACATCCGCAGTTCCACCGGATTCGAGAGGTATCGGGTTCTGGCGAAAGTGATCTATCATATCCAATATTGCAGGAAAACATAGATGTTGGACACGACAATGACCTTGATCATTCAATGTCATCCGTAAATGCTGTAACAAGAATAGTGTAATGAAAAAAATTGTCAATATTATTCATTGGCAAAAGCACTAGAAATAATATTCGTAATTACTTTTGCTCTTCCTTGAAAATTGAAAGTTAATACATATTCGCCTTTTCTGGTTTCACTTTGCCGAATCAGAAACACACCATGACCATTAGCTGCTCTATCTAATACAAACTGCGCGGCATCAGAGCGAGGAAGAGTGCCATGAAACCATGCGTAATTGCGTATGTTATGCGAAAAATCCTGCTCGCCCTCATTTGCTGCAAGCAAATGAATATGTAACTTGATTTAATCTCGATTACTTGTCCGACAATATTAGTCTTATAATACGCGCACGGACTTATTTCTTACTTTGGTCGACGTCTTGAGAGGAACGTAATTCTAAATTACTGCTACTACGTATATCATGGCCTCTTGCAGATATTTCTGATGGATTACCCGAGTCATCTTGTTCATGACTAGCGGATCGGTGCTTACTCGCCGAATTGGCTCGTACTCGATCAACATCAAGTCCGATAGTAAATGAACTGTGGCCGAGAGAATCTCCTAAGGAATCACCCAGTCCAGAACCAGGTGCGCTGAAACTTTGTTGCACCTTTCGCATGCAATACCTAATCGTTGCCAACCACGATTTCATGTCATTCGAGTCATGTGCCTCTATGATGAATTCCATTCCGTTTTGAGTTTTCAGAATAAATGTGTTTTCGTGATCTGGCATTTCGAGCGCCGTGGATTCCCTCGCTTCCGTTATCGCAGAACAAAAGACGCCGCTTCGTGGTTTTACGTCTTTTGGCGGGGAATAAAATTCCAACATGTATCCACCAATTGCTTTTATCAATGCTAGTCGCGACTTTTCCCATATTTTCTTCTCTATATTTTCTCCCATTATAGTATTCATAATTCCCTCCTTCCTACACTCTACCACGATTTTCGACAACTTGGCTTTGGAGTGCTTATCCTTGCGGTGTTCAATGTGGGATAATTCGACCTCATCACTTTGTTGTTTGCCCTTTTTAAGTCCCTTAAAAGATAATCTGCGGAAGAAAGGTTTGTGAGCAGGTTTTGGTGATACTGCTTCTCCTTCATGTTCAGAATAGTCGCTGAATTCCTCATGCGACGACGCAAGGGCAGGTGCATTAGTAGCATTTTGGCTTGCAAGATTTGTATCTCTGTCACTGGATGCTATACTTCTAGTATCATGCAATGATAATGATCTGAAAAATATAAGAAAACATATAGATCTAAAAATATAATTTCAATATGCAAAATTTAATAAGAAAGTTAACATTAATATTATAGATAAACTATAACGTCGAAATCACAAAATTAAAAAAAATAGAAATTGAAAGAAAAAATGTATGTATATAAAACAATATATGTTATAATAAAAATAGAGGATTATGAACAATTTTTTTTTGCATATAGAATAGAAAATAATGTTAGTATAACATTTTTATTTAATTTGTTATTAAAATACCTTTTTATGCATATGTATACAAATTCTATATTTTTATATTGTCTAATTTTACATTTTAATAATCATAATTTATACAATAGACAAACACACTCAAGAATATTTGCATGTTTGTTATTTATTATTCCACAAATTATATTTTGAATGAAAGAATTTCATATTCACCATAAATTTAAGAGTTTTATATTTTCCAATATAATTAAAATAATTAAAATAATTTTGAAAAATATTCAGGATGACAATGTAATGCACACTGTGGTATACATATCTTAAAACACTGACTCTTGTACTTATTGGGAAGT
>NW_021851492.1:901556-902105 GCF_003651465.1 Formica exsecta | reverse complement strand
GACTCTTGTACTTATTGGGAAGTCCCCCCCCCCCCCCCCCGCGGTGTTTGAATAAATTCAGATTGTTCTTGTATCTTTGCTCGCAAATCATGACTCATTGATTTGTGTTGCATACAATAAATGCTCCTACATGGGAAAAAAGAACAAGTTAAGAGATTAAAGAGACCACGCTATGAAACTCTCCTTGTCCTATCCGTTGCTCTAAGAAAATATTATTTAAACACACTGCACGAAGAAATATTAATAACGATGAACTATAAGTAAATCTTAATATATAGGGATCTTTTGAAGTGTAGGAAAATATTTTGGAAAAAATTGTAGTAAATAGCTTTGCGTTGTAGAAAAATAAGAACCTAAGAAAGGCTGATACCTCAACAATCCTGGCCTATACATTAACAGAAAATTGACTGCGAATATTCTCTTTAAAAATTATTTTAACTATAAAATGAAACTTGAATAATATTTACATTTATTTTTATTTATTTTTTTTTTGAGCTCTACTTTGCCCATTGAAGTATATGTATGTATAAGTATTACTTTATATATATA
>NW_021851492.1:880856-901184 GCF_003651465.1 Formica exsecta | reverse complement strand
ATATGTATAGAGAGGGAGATTAGGAAGATTACTCCAATGTTTACTTCTCGATATTTAAAAGGTTAATGATTCTATACGACAACTAATGTGACCACGTAACAATAACAACGGAGAAACCTGCGACACACATACCTTACGTTTTGACGTAAATACTCATTCTCGAAGTGCTCGCAGAAACTTTCGACGAACTTTTTGAGGAAGTCATGATGCGAAATATCTGTGCGGGCGCTCTCGGGCAAATTGAGATTGACGTAGGTGCAAAACGCTTTAGCAAAGTCGGAGGCCAAAGCGCGGGCGTGTCTCTCGCAGAACTCGATCCAGCCGGTCGCTGTTTCGGGCGACGCGGCGATCGCCGTGGACGATGTTGCCGTCGTCGTTGTAACTGGTGCCACCGTTACCACCGCCACTGCCACCGCCGTCGTCGCCGTCACTGTCACCGTTGTCGTCGTTGTCGGCGTCGTCGTTACTGTCGATGTCGTCAATGTAATCGCCGTAGCTGTCGTCGTTGTTGTCGTCGTCGATGCCACTATTGCCGTATTTATTGCCGGCGATATAGCGGTACTCGGCGTGCTCGCAGTGTAAACACTCATTACCGGCGTCTGGCTCGCGAAGGGGGCGGAAGATCTCCCCCCCCTTGTGCCACCGCCACTACCACTGCCGTCGTCGTCACCACCCGTCGCCCTCCACTCTCATCCGCCGTCCCCGCCAAAGGGTGCCGCCGCCGTCACTACGGGATTCTTTCACGATCGCAGACCTCGCGGCTGTTGCTGCTGAGATATGATACAAGCTCGGGCGTTTGACATGTCACATCCGCGTGAACCCTTCTTGTGTCTCTCTCTCTCTCTCTCTCTCTCTCTTGCGTTACACCGTACACACATCCATAGGGTGGAAAACTAAATACGGCTGTTGCTGAATGGCGTAGCAGTCGAATAACACACTAAAGTCGGCGGGGAAGGGGAAGAGAATATATATCAGAATATATGAGAGAACATTGATATGATTTTACATGAAATTCGGCGGATTCGTGCAAGAAACGAGTCGCGACAGCTGGGCTTAGCCGATCTTGAATGAATTCGCATTATTCCATGTATATTTCTCCATTTTATTATATTATTTTCCGTAAAACGGAGAGCACACCGGGATAAGTGACGGATGCTGATGAATTTTTGGAATAACTGAATCTGAGGAAAAAAATCCCTCGTTAATTTCACTGGTCATTCACGCGTCTACCTGCATCTATCAACGATCTCCTATTTTTCCTGCCTCTCTCTCTGTATCTTTCGCTGCCGGTGAACGATAGCGATCAACAGCGGCAGCGACAATTTTCTCGAAGACATATCGAATACGCACCCGGCGTTATTAAATCTTATCACACGCGCGTCCTTAAAAGTATCGGTCCCCCTCGTGTATGGGACGCGCTACGAACACGCGATCAAACCGTCGTTCTGTGAAAATGTCAGGAAATATTTACGGACATTACGAAGTTACGACACACACGTACTGGTACCACTGGCGCACTCTGTTCTGCTTATCATGCGCTAAGGTTAGGCGATAGCGTGGTTTGCTATCGCACATGAAAATTCGCATTTAGCTCATCAGAAACAATCAGAAACAATCACAGACATAGCAGTATATATAGTAGCGCAACTCTCCTGATTTTCAACAAGAAATATCATAAGTACAATGTCACATGATTGGCTATCAAATAGAAAAATGTTCGGGACTTTAAAAATTCTCTATTCGATAGCCAATCGCCATAGCGTGACGTCAGCCTGTGTTTTCTTGCTGGAATGCTGGAATTTCGTGCTTTTACCGCACAGAATTTCCAAAACTTGTCCAAAACCAAGTCAGTGAGTCAGTGGCCTGTGTTGGCCCATCATTCCTACCGATTCTTCTAAAAAATTCTACAAAATTAGAATAGTAAAGATTGAAGAAATAGAAATTGGAAATGATCGAATCTTGTACGAAAAAGCGAATGCTGCTAGGTATTACATTTTTAGGAGGGTTAGTTGTAACTTATATATACTATTAAAATGATAGATTAATGTGATATAGATTGAAATTATTAAAATATTAATTTAATTTTTCGTTATATAAATCGTACAATTAATAAGACGTGATAATAAGAATAAATAATTAAAATTTATTTCCTACAGATTAACAGTTTTAGCGTTAATTATTGAGAGCCACTGGACAAGCAGCTCAAATAAGCTTTATGTTGACAATTTTGAAAATAATTCCTCTTGTATCTCGAATGATGAATATGAAGTGATATCTGAATGTCATCCGTGCACAGCTTTTGAAATTGCTAGCGAAAGTATCGGCATATGTATCCATGCAAGATATAAGGAAGTGCTAAAGTGTAAAAGTGGGGAAACAATAACAAGGAGGTAAAAATGCATTGATAAGATATAATATATTCATATAGCAATGCTATGTTCTTACATGTATATATTTTATATTACAGTTGCGACAAAGTAGCTTGGCTAGAGGAAAGAGCATTTTGGAAGTTTGAAGGTTTTATGTTTGCCTCGGCGATTATTTCTTGTCTTAGCACATATTGGAGAGAGAATATATTAAGACAGAGAATGATCAGGAAAGTAGCAAAACAGTTACGAATTAGCGTATGAATAAGAGTTTGTATATTTTATATTTTTATATTTTTGTGTTGTACTTGTATGTTTGAAGAAGGAAAATGAGTGAGGTATATTTAGCAATATATTCTATAGCAGACTTATGTCTTGCACCGATAGAAACAATAATAACTCTATTTACCATAAAATATTGTAAATCCTCGATTAATATCAAGCTAATACCAACTAAGCAAGACTTAACCGAACAAGCATATATAATAAGTCTCTCAAATTTTGTTTACGAGATTATAAATATGAATGAAATACCTTATTATGCAAGCTTGTGTGAATTACCAAATATTGTTATAAATGAAAACAGCTGTGTAGCTGGTTTATGTGCAGTCTTGAGGCAAATTGTAAAGGATGTTATCGCAGGACATTCAATGCATTACTGTAATAGTTTATTAGGATTTAAGGGTTCTTGCTTGATGGCCTGTTCAGAAGCGAGCATATGGACTAAATTTTGTGAGGTTGATCTGATTATAACTTTGAAATCTTTAGATAAAAAAGATTTAGATAGACTTGAATTACCCATTAGCTTAGCCAGATTTGAATGTCACATGTCTCAACCAGTTAGATTGCATAATTTACACAAGTATACAATGTGCAAAAAATTTGCTGCACTAAACATAGTTAAACAGGATGAGAAAGGTTTATTGGAACATACATATGCAGAAGACACATACATTACATTATCTGATATAATCATATTCGTATGTATGCACATTATACTGAATACATTTTCAAATGAAACAATACTAAAATTGGTACCCCTAACAGTCAAATGGTACAATAGGATGTTGACAGATCAATTTATAATACAATGCTTAAATTATTTACCTTTGTTAAAGAGCCATAATTCAAATATGCTTCAATATACATTTCCAGCTATAGTAAATGAAAGCTTATACAAAAGTGATCCTAAACGGTACAAGCCCAGAAATTATACATACACTAAGCAAGAGGATATACAACATTCATTACAATTAGTTGAAGACATAAATATTTCAATGGAGCTTGATGCTGAACCCTTTGGTAAAGAAATAAACTTGGATTGGTCCATTGTGCCTTTCGATGCCACACCAGAAGGCGGTTCATTGCCACCTGCGAGACTGCAGCGTAAACAAGAGCAATTGCAAAATTTGTGCAAACCTGTTCTGAAATTGGCGAAAACGGGAAACATCATCGTAGATTTTTGTTCAGGTAGCGGACATTTAGGAATATTGATAGCATACTTGTTGCCTGATTGTACAATTATTCTCCTAGAGAATAAAGAAGAATCTTTGAATAGAGCCAAGAAGAGGGTTCAAAGATTAAAGTTGACGAACGTAAAATTTTGTCAATGTAATTTGGATTATTTCAAAGCAGAGTTTGATATCGGCACATCATTACATGCCTGTGGTTTAGTTACTGATTTAGTTATTCGATGCTGCATACAAAAAAACGCGATTTTCGTGAGTTGTCCATGTTGCTATGGCTCGCTACAGGATTGTCATCAGTTAACGTATCCGCGAAGTGATATTTTTAAGAAACACATTGGTAATAAAGAATACTCATTCCTAAGTCATGCCGCGGACCAAACGCACGAGGAATTGAATATTAAAACCAAACAAGGCTACAGATGCATGACAATTGTAGATACGGATAGAAAGTTGTTTGCTGAACAATTTGGCTACAAAGTTTACTTTGCAAAACTAGTTCCAGAAACATGTACACTTAAGAATCATTTGTTAGTTGGTATACCAAACGATAAATTAGCAAATGGCAATGTTTAAAAAATTTATTATTTTACTGACGTTTTGTTGCAAATAAACGGTATTCTTATTAAGAAAAAAGGTATCTCTCTTAATCTGACAATCTGACTTTTCCTTCGACTTGTCCGGCATAGGTGATCCTATAATTACTAGATTCATTAAGGTGGAGATTGGAGATATCATCGAGGAGGAAAAATTTTTATTTTGATTTTCTTTTAATATAGGTGTTACAAATTTGTTAAATAAAAAAACAATACATATAATATATAATTACAAAATATATAACGTATAATTACAAATGTAAATCCACGATTAAATTATAAGATAAATCGCGATTTGAAATTCACAAGCAAATAAGATAAAATATATTTATTATAAAATTTATTGGCTATTATAAAGTATAAAACGATATGCTATATATTAATGTATTTGCATATAATATACAGGAAAATCAAATGTGGTACGATAAATGGCGCGCACGAAGCGAAAAACGCCGGCATGGCCGCTCTCAGGTTTCTCTCTGCTGATATCCAATAGAAAGTATGGATTGTGAAACTAACATTTTCTTTCCTAGGAAACAAACTCTCCTATTGGATATCGAACATCGCAATATGAATCCTTCATTATTACATCTACTAATGTTTTTAAGTTCATGGAGCATTGTGTGCGTTATTTGATTTGGTTTGATGGTTTTTATTTAGGGTTGATTCAAGTCGCACGTGGTTTTAGTTAAAATAAGCTATTTAATGACGAAAGGTTATTTTTCATTATCGTGATGCCGTTTTTTATCAGGAATGTTGGTCGACGAGGTGGAGGACAGAAACGCAAAGTACGCTTCCATTTATTTTATTTTATTCTGGAAAAAAATGTTACGCGTAGTTTTCTTCTTTATTTGGAGGTTATAATTAAATTCGCGTGCAGAATTAGTATAATTATTTATTTTTTGTTTTCAATTTCTAATTTGTATTGTAAATGCACATATCTACATATTGCGTCAATTATTTACTTATTTATTTATTTAGAGAGAGAGAGAGAGAGAAAGAGAACAATATCAGCTATAATATTAACTATTTAATATACTAATAACTGTTATATAATTCCAAAATATGCGATTATGTTATATATTAGCTCAATGGCTACCATGGTAAGATATCCAAAACTCAGTCCACGTCAAAGCGATCAAAAAAAGGACAAAAGTCTATACCTGATGACAATGAAAGTATTGCTAGTACGGATGAAGAATTTGCAGAAGAAAATTTAAGGTAATAATCCAATACATTAAAAATATATAATATATTTAGTGAGAGTATAAAAGTTTTTGTCTTTAAAAAAAAAAACAGGAAAAAGACAGAAAAGTTTGAAAGCGAAACAGAAGAAGAAGAAGAAACTGCGCAAGAAAAGAGTTTGAGGCTTGCAAAGAAGTATCTTCAAGAAATTGAAGAAGAAGGTACGAAGGAAAACTCTTTATTTTATTTGATTATACTATCTTTGACAAAGAATGATTATGTAATAAAATTATTTTTATAAAATTGTAGAAAAGGATAGAGCAGAATTTGAAGAGGGTGCAGTTGCACGGAGATTACGTGAGGAATATTTAGAGCAAAAGGGTCGATTAAGGAAAACTATAGCATCAAATTATACTGGCCACAAAGAACTCGTACCATTGAAATGTAAAGAGCATAAAGGACCCATTACTTGCATTTGTCTTTCTAATGATGGTAGTACATTATATTCGGGATCCAAAGATGGCAGTTTAGTTAAATGTAAGTTCATAAATCGAAAGGAATAATTAAAAAAAAGTGAGAACAGGAAATATAATAATATTGTTATTTAAAGAATTTTTTAGAAATAATATTAATTATATATATATATATATATATATGCTTGTTTTTGAAATAATGTGATAAGCCTTATTGTGATAGCCTCATTTGTTAGGGTCAGTAAAGGAAAAGGTTAAATTAAAAACCATTAGAGGAAAGAGAGGAAAGACGAAAGACGGAATGAAATCTATACGATGTATGGCAATTAGCACAGATGGAAAATTTCTGGTAAGGTCAAATAAAACCATTCTTTTTTATTTTATAAAATATGTATAGCTATCGAGATGTAAATTTTTTCTCATTGTAGGTAATAGGAGATAATGGATGTAAAGATATAAAAGTGTTTTCTGGTGATACCCTAGATCATATAAAAAATCTACAAGGTCATAGAAATTTTGTATCTGGATTGATATTTCGAAAAGATACTCACACGTTATATTCCGCATCCGAAGATAGGAGTGTGAAAGTTTGGAATCTGGATGATATGGCTTATGTTGAATCTTTGTAAGCAATTTTATTTGCAATGATATCTTTTGCTATTTTATTTTATCGTCAAGTTATTTTTGACTGTAATATTGTTTCTTCTTATAGATTCGGACATCAGAGTGGTATTACATTTATCGACGCGCTTTCACGAGAGCGTGCTATCACGAGTGGTGGTTATGATGGAACCATTAGGATATGGAAAATAGTCGAAGAATCGCAATTAATATTTAATGTACATAACGTCGGTAATAGTATCGACGTGGTTAAGCTTATAAATGAAGAGAATTTCTTCAGTGGTGGAGATGATGGACAACTTTGTGTTTGGGGATGTTTGAAAAAAAAGCCGCTATGTTCAGTGCCAGAGGCGCATGGAAGGGACGAAACCAACGGCCAACCAATGTGGATTTCAAGTATCGCAACATTGTTAAATACAGATTTAGTAGCATCAGGTATGTTATTTTATCGTATCTTTATATCTATTTGGATATAAAGATACTATTCTCTACATTTCCTTTTTTTATATTGTGATTTTTAGGATCGCGTAATGGCGTCATCAAATTATGGCAATGTGGTCAGGACTTTAGGTCTTTAAATTTCTTGTTTGAAATTAAACTGACAGGTTTTATAAATGCACTCACTTTTACACCCGATGGGAATCAGCTTATTGCTGGTGTTGGTAGTGAACATAGAAATGGTAGTTGGTGGCGAATACCAGAAGCAAAAAATATGATTGTTATTATACCATTGATACATAAATAAAAAAGACAAATAGTCCTCACTATTATTAAGATATTTTACATAATATCTGTGTATGTATGTACATAATTTATATCTGATTATTATAAGTTATAGATTATTACACCTTTATCAACATTGTATGTATAACTTTTCTATAATTTGTGTAAAACGTTTTATACTTACCTTCCTCATTTTTAGCACAATATATTAAAAACAAAAGATATTATTCAAATTAATGATAAAATTTTGGCTTAAATTGATTAACAAATTTATAATAACCATATTTTAATACTTCGTATATAAGGCAAAAATTAGTTGTTGCCATTATGATGCCAACTATTTTGTCGCGATGAGAGGTATATGCATTTAACAATCTGTGAATGAAATGAAAGAAATATTGGTCCACAGTACAAGTATTTATTTATTCTGTACAAAAGTTGAGTTATAAAATATTATGTCCCTATTTTAGGTCTTGTTCTTAGTCTTGTATACCATGCCGTCTTGTGAGTACGTTCGTATAATAACAATATCGCCGCATGGAACGCTCATACTCGTCCGAAAGCGTTCTCCAAGTTTCCTTTTTCACATTATTCTGATATTTCGCGAGTTATTCTGCGCAAATAATACGCACGCAATCCCGGCTTCGCTCCCGGGCGATTATCAACGTTACGCTCGCGCGAATTTTGGACTCACCATGTACATATAAACCAAACCGATTTTTTAATCCGCATATTTATTCAAGTCAACAAACAGTAGTACAGCGAGTGTACGCTACTTCTTGTGCATTCTTGCGATAAGTTTTCAAACGAGTGCGATATATAGGCCATCCTTAATGAAGGGGGCATATCACCCTTCCGTCGTGTCGTTTTTTTTCTTTTTTTTTATTTACTGACTGCTTTGCTATCTCTCCAGGCCGTAAGGGTGCTGTTCGGTGTGTTTCTTTTTTTTAAGGATTTTCAAGCAACATCGTCTTCTGCAAAAATACGCGATTAAATCTCTCCCTGTTTCTTTTTAGGCCGGCACTAATCTTTGCCAGATGGATGTTGAAACTTATCTTGTTTATTCTCCTCTTCTTTTTTTCCCCATATAGTTGGTTCTTACATCTCCCTTTTTTCTTCGCCATTGTCCGGTTTAATTGTTCGGGGTCTTTGACGGAGTTGATATGAACATATATAAGTCGTGACAGACACAGCACTTTTTATGCTTCTCTTCAATCTTCGATCATTAATTTTTTGATCGTAATTCTCTCGTTTTAAAAATAAGCTAAATTTATCAAATTATCAAAGAATCATTTTAATCTAGGATCTAATAATAAATGACTCATGTTTGACAAAATCGCTTGAATCTGACAATGCCTTTTTTCTTCTTGAAGCGGAATTGGGCACGCGCTATATTCCGTTTTTCTTGGTCAATAAATCACTTATTTTTCTGTTTATTCTTATTACAATAAACGGTATCTGTTTTTTATAGATATTTGACTGTGTGATGTATTGTTGCTTTATTGTATAATGGTGTATAGAATCACGAATTATTTTATTGCTATAGAAAATATCTTCGCCCAATTCCGTTCAATATATACATGGTTTGGATTTTTTTTTCCGTCGAAAAGGATTAGCATAATCGCGGGAGATGCGTCTTTAGTGTGCAATCGATGCACTCGTTGCATGTTAGATATGGCTCGATATTACATGGAAAAGATATTACATTTATAGCGCGTTAATCTGCCGAAGAAAAGTTATCAAGAATACGCGTTGTAACATAACTCCTTAAGTATAATGTGATTGAATTTGCGTCAAATGTGCAATGCAAAACAGAATAAATGTAGAGATGCACATATTATTCTCGTGAGACGAGTATTATCTGTTTTCTATTTATCATACAATTTCTTAAGTAACAATTTCTTAAGACAGACTTTACTTACATATAAAAACATTAAGTAATACAATAACGGTTTGCATTCGACTGATATAATTATGCTATCGTGAACAAAGCGCGTCGTGCACCATTTTTATGGTGTTTGTGAAAAAGCAACTAGAAAGAGAAAATAGAGTTCTTTTGCGAAATAATATTCATTGCTATTTTTTTTAAAGTCTATTAAAGTAAACTTAAAATTAGCCGTATTAGCAAAACGTTGGAACGTATTTTTTATTCTGTTGGAATGTACTGAAGTTTATTGTTTCTCTTTACCTAGATAATTTCTGATTTTGTCTGTGTCTTTTTTGTTAGCAATATATTAATTGAATTATAAATTGACGATAACAATTAAATATGGCAGTTTATTTCAGGAAAATTGCGCTCTTATATCAAATAAATAGTAGGACAGTGTTGTTCTATTATATTTCGCGCAACGTATATTGTATATATTGTATATATGAATGAAAAATATATTCATTTATACTATCAAAAAAATTACTTGAGCTTTATTAATAGCGTTCTTTACTTATAGATTTAGTGACAATAGCAGGAATATTCAATTGTAATCCAAAACATTTTTTTTTTTAGATAAAAATTCTTAGGCCTCTTCTCATGACATAAAAATGTATAAAAAGATTAGATTTGAATCAAAATTAGGACAATATTTAGGAACAATATTTTAGATTAATAAAGCTTTTAACATATTCAAAATCGATATGTGTACAGTTATTAACTTGAGTATAAATCATGATAGATATATCTGAGAAATCATTTCTATATACATATAACACATAATGTTCTTTTTTTCGTAAACTGCTTCTTATAATATGTATATATATATATGATGAAATTTACATATTTTATCAAACGGGCCTTTTTGCAAATTTAGGATAATTCTTGACCAACGTACTAATATGAACGAGCGATTAAAATAGGAGAATAGACTAGAAGTTGCATTATCCAAGTGATGAATTAGTGCCAAATGTTGTTATTTGTCTGTGATTTATACGACACAAGTCAAGTAGATCGTGTATGCTTCGTGCATCGACTATCTCTTTTGTACTAACAGCAAGATCGTGTGTAAGACAGGACGGTCCATATTCTGTAGCGAACATCCTCTATTTACTATAAATTGTAAAAATAATTTAGCGTGCGCGAGAGCAAAAATTACAACATATATTTATATATTAAATAAATATTATACAAAAGATAAATATTGCTATGTTAAATATTTCTGTTTCTTAATTACTAGAATTATGAGATTTTCTAATTTGCAATATATTCGTGTTGCACGATAACAGATTCTGAAGAAATATTGTAAACTAGATAAGCCGTGATTTTTTAAATACGCGTACCGTAAGAAACCTATTAATTAATTACTATTAATTGCCATTAATGTACTATTTTACAAGAATACTGTACTTTCTGAATTTTTCTGGACCGTCCTTTCTCTTTCTCTTTCTCCTTTTTCTCTCTCTGATTCTTTTCTCCAGACTTTTCCGACAAACAGGAATGATTTCCGCAAGGTATTTCGAAACAAAATACGATGCAGCTAGTCCCCCGACCTGACGCACGATTTTTCCCCTTTCTTTTTCTTTTTTTTTTTTAATTACTTTCGTTTGCCATCGATATACTTCGCTATATATCGACATACATATAGAATATACCTACATAAATTGTGTAACACCGACGAGTCTACGCTCCATCGCGTAGGACCACGTACATCTTGCTCGCCTGCCGCCTTTCATTCTCACGCATCCATCGCACGCGTGCTGCGTGCAGATTGCGTTTACATGAACGCAGTTTTAGATATATCGTGTGCTTCACTTTATCTTCGTGCTCTTTCTCTCACTGTCTCGCATTCTCTCCCTCTCTTTCTCTCTCTATCACGCGTATATAATCTCGCTGCATTGCATAGTTTCGCGACAGCTGCAATGTCTGTGACGTATATGATGTGTGCCTTGTGTCTGCATGTATGTCTCTTTTTTGTGAAAACTTTGTTTACGTTTATCTCCTTTTTACACACTGTTATCTGCAATTTTTTTGGTTGATTATGGCGTTTTTCCTGTTTTTTTTTTTGCAACCTGTGGTCGCTCGTTTAAATACTATTTCGCTATAGTGGACTACCGTTATGAATGCTACGCTACTTTGTATTGTATCCTGTAACGCTTCGTAATGAACGACTGGTACTGTACTTGAATGTGCATACTGGTGAACACACGCAATCTATAAGGTTCCGTTTCAAGGATACCATACGCGGCGGCGAACCGAGTACGGAATAAAAACGACGAGTACACGCTCATTAACGAGCCTTACCGATCTCTGGCGAGAGATGGTAGATTTTTAATTAATATATCACGGTTCATTGTTCACCGAATGCGCTGCGTTGCATTCAGCAAAATAAAAGATCGCCCGAATATAAAGATATTATGTATCATATACATATGTCCAGGCATGCAAAAACAGATAATTGTTATAAAACCATTGCATCAGACTATATAATCAGAATTGAAATGCAATTAATATATATGTAATTTGCAAATTCTATTATCGAAATATTACAATTAGTACCAAATTAGCGCCAGAAGTTAAATAAACTTTTATCTTATTATTTTAGTGCCATTTGTCATATTTTTATCTTATATCGAGCGTATGCTAAAGTTTTCAATCTTTCTTCTATATTTTAAATTCTGTCAATTCACGATATAAAGCGCCGCGTATGATGACCGTGACATCGAGAGTGTATATGTATGGGTCCTGTATGCTCCGGTTACAAAATAATATACGCAACGTGAGAAATCACGATCTGGCTAAGTGCTTGCTCCACACTCGAATCTGCTTCCTGTTTAATTAGTGTTCTTCGATTATGAATAGTTTAATCGTAGTTTATAATTAACCACTCTGTATCTTCCATCTTGTTAAAAATCTTAGACATCAACATACATTCATTTTTTTATTTTTATAATAAATCGTTATTAGAAACCTATCTCGTACTCGCTATGCACTTTAATATAAATTTCATCGCGTTTATCGTTATTAATCGTTAATTTATTTACAATGACGCGAATATTTATGAAATTCACTTTATCTCCTCGCTCTTTTTACGTTAAATTAATTAATTCATTATAAACCGCACGGCAGTGTTGTCAACGCGGTCGATATTTTACCCTCGATCTCGAGAAGAGAGGAACAAATATTTTTTTTTCTTTTATAATGTGCATGAATATACGCGCGGTGTGTCTCTCTTTCGTGCGAGAGGCATCCGCGCGCGTCTCGTCGAGCATCCTTTTTTTGTTCTCGTACACGCACACGAGTAGATAATTACGTAAGCGAGGTGGCATACCGAACGTAATAATAGACGGGAATTTGAATCTCCTCGGGATGGACGTGAAGCGTATCCTGTGTTTTCGCTTTTTCTCTTTTTTAATCCTATTTCGGACGTTTATTTACACGTGTTTAAGTCGTATCGTGACGGATCCATTAGATCGCATTGACCGAATTATAGATCCGACTGGTTAATACGGCCGCGTAAATCTCTCATTGTGTATACATGTTACATCTATTTACATATGTCTCTGAACCAACAAATCCACCAAAGATGCATTCTATCTGTTGTTAAAAAAATACTTTCTTCCTCGTCGGCAGCAGGACGCCTCACGTCTCGCGGTCTGCGACATAATGGTGTGTGGATATAATGGATGTGAATGAAATAGAAATAAAAGAAAGAGGGATAAATAAAATAAAAAGAAAAGTAAATCTGCAGTGAGTGACCTTGTCTATTTTCTATATCGAATAATTCGAGTCTATATTATTGTTATAGCGTGTGTTCGCTTATCGTTCGCGCGGATGAGTACCATTCACGTTAATTCACGTATCACCTCGCGCACGAACAATCGATCAAGCGGCGTTTCTCTTTTCGTCACTTAAAGTAATAAATTCAACTCGTGATCGGCGACATTTTCACGATTCCTAACAATGCGCAAATATAACGCAATAAGCGAGCGCGCGTTCATTCGCTAAGCGAAATTTAAGATTTCGCAAAATGAGATTGCTAATGATGTGTATGAGATATGGTAATTCTGGTTGAAAAATGTTTAAAAATGCTCTTTATATCCATAGTTATTCGATGAATATCTTTAGATTGTTGAGTTATTTCAGGAATAATAATAGATAAAGATAATAGTTAACATGCAACATAAATGAGTCTTTATTTTGACCAATTCGGAACACTTAGCGATATGATAATGATTGTCTGTGGGTGCATTATACTTAACATTATTTATCTAAAAAAAAAGCGTGAGTTTCAAAACGATGATCGGTTGGAATCGTGAAAAATCGCGTTGTCCGGTTTGCTCACTGTATTATTGCGAGGGTACAACACAAAAAATACAGACACTTAGGCTTATAATACTGCTGCTGAATTTCCGCTGTATATTCGCAATTCTCGGCTGATCGTAATCATTCGCTGTTGTCGTGATCGTAAACGCAAGTAGGGACGATGAATCATGAACGAACTCGTCGAAAGCGAGCCGGGTCACGTCAAACAATCTTCAACTTGTAAGGACTATTGTTTCGCTATCTAAAGATCCTGAGTAAGGACCTCTTATTCTCCTTCGCACTTACTTATCTCATACACGCACGCATCTGCACAGGCACTCATATACATTCTCTTGTCACGGTACTCATTTTCCGCATAAGTTCGTATTTACAATAATTCGTTAGTGTAGTTGCGCTTGAAATTCTCTTTTTTAGCAGACACGAAAGAAAAATTATTCACTGCTTCATCTTTCTTCCTCGCATGTCGTGTCTGCGCACGCATGTGTGTGTCGCGTGAACGCGTATACGCAATCTCGCTTTCGAAGCGCGTGGCGTCGCATGAAAGACGAATCCGCGAGTATGTGGCATGAAATGTATGTATACGCGCGTGTGACATGATACGTGCGCGAGTCTTTTTTTAGTAAATAAATACAATAATAAAAAAAGAAAACCTATATAGGATCAATAAAACGGAAACATGATCGAACAACTGACTAATTAGATACCGTGAATAGTTTGAATAGAAATATTATCCGCGCGTATATAATATATAATATTATAATATTTGGAACGGAATCAAAGAAACGAGGAAAATAACAAATGTCAGGAATTGGCCTTGGTGGTTTGTTCGCGCCACAATCGCCGCTTCACCCCCAACGCCGGCAGTACATTAATTTATTTGTTATTAAATTTGATATTTCACTAGCGAATATAGAATATCGAGTGTTGAATATTCGTAGCGTAATGATAATGCATAATAAATATAATACAGATCTCTATAGATAGAAGTCTCGGTATGATACAGCTATTATACAAAAATCTGTCTCTTACTTGATTCACGACTCAGTCTCTCTTGCACGCTATTCTCTATTTGCTCATTCACTCTTTTTCTCCGTTATCTTTCTTATCCAACAGCTCGAGTTAATGATACACACAATCCTTGTTGTTGACTCGCAACAATGACGTAATTAGTTCGACATAATGGCAAAAAATCGCACAAATTCATGTCTCGTGTTGCTTTGTTCGATGAGTACTTTTACAGTGCTCGCATTATAATCGCTCACACTTTTTCTTTCTGATACACACTCTGTTTTCATATTTCTCTCTCTCTCTCTCTCTCTCTCATAAGATTTATCTAGAAATACGGCACTCTTTCTTAAATCTCACTGGCCCCCTGCTGCCCATCGGCATACAAGACGACCAAGAGCCACTTGTACATATTCATTAGGAATTTATTTACACGCGTGCTAACTATCCTACTCACGGTCTCGCACGCGAACTCGAATGATCCTTCGTCCTCGGCGTCCTGCTATTGGTTGGGCATCCGCAGCGATCGATCTGAGCTAAACGCCGCGCGAGAGACATGATTACTCCCACACGATTCTTTTAATTCTTTGATCCTTCCACCAATCATCGAGGAACTACGATACGTCGCATCGACGACTTTGAGTCGAAGAATCTACGAGATCTCGGGGAGACTCTCGCAGTAAGGATCGCAATTATTCGCTCCGGATCGTCTTGGCCGCGAACCGAAAATATTCAAGGATTTTCAGGTACTCTTTTTCTCGAGGCGCAACGTGCTCAGATGATCGCGCTCGGAAAAAGCTATGACCTTGTCGATTCCGTGCAAGGACCCCTTAACGAAGGATCGTTCGTCGTTGTTGGTCGAGCCTACGCGATATTTTGCCCTGGATTATGGGATTCGCGATGCTGGAATTAAAGAGACGCGATCTCTGACGGATTTTCTCGCGTAGCCCTGCTACTAATATGCTAATAGACCCCGTTTTTCTCGTACATTTTTTTCGCTCGAGGATACTTAGCACGCTGCCACGACTTCCACTTCGGTCTCTGTCGTATTCGAATAAATAGCTATCAGCGTAATGATAAAAAGGACAACCAATACGACTACTATTTATAGTAGTATAATAGTGGGCGTGTACTATAAGTAGTATCTAATAGTAGCGTTTTTCTTTTCTTTTCGCTTTCTCTACTACTTCCCGTCCTACCTTCGGCTTTGTCGTCTTCGCCCTATGGTATTCCATCTTGGAATCCTGCTAATTTGTATTAATTGTAGTTAATATGGCGTTGCCGCTCGTGTGTCGTGCGTGTCTCTTCTCTCGATGTGTCTCTCTCGCTTTTTATCTTCGTCTTTTCTCTCTCTCTCTCCGTCCGCCTCTTCTCTTTTCTCTGCCATCTCTCGAGTCGGCGCGACCATGGATCGTGCGTGTCTTACTACGATCAAGGGACGGCCGAGGGACGCGCGTGTATGTCTCGCGCGCTTCTCAAGAAATCAATTAAACGTAGGATAATCACAGAAGAAGGGGTTTCGACGCATGGGATATACGATGTTCTCGTACGTTGCTGGTGCTATCGCTTCACCGCAGCAGCTGTTGCAGCAATGTGCTCATCAACAGACTGCCTATCGCCAAGATTAGGCTCTGTGCGTACCGGATCTGCGTAGTGTACGAATTCGCGCCGTTGTACGTTAGCTCCTCGTTCTTTACCACCTCATTTGGATGATCCGAATATTCCTCTGTAAAACAAGAATAAAAATCATAAGTTAGCTATTGATCCCCGTTATATCGATGAGCTATAGTAATATGTATTAGGAAAAGTTAAGCCGTATCTCGGAAATACGGTACTGTTAATGGCCAAGTGACTCTCCGTGAATAACTTATCGTTGTACGGCGCAAACTTAGAAGGCGCAAATTATATCATAAATATTAGTATGCTAAAAAGCAAGCGATGCCATGATCGACAGACGGCTTTCGGTCAATTTTCATCCGATCGGATCCTGACATTACATTTCGCCGGCAACTGGCAAAGTGTGCGGTTTATAGCGCATATCTACATCTAAGTGGAGCGATCTGATTTTTATATGTATATGATTCTTACATGTAAATGTAGCGTTATAAGTAAATATGTAAATCTTTTCTACTTTTATAAATGTTATATGATTAAGAAGAGCGGAAATTCATATCATGAATTAAGAAAATAATAAGCTAGAACTACAGCACGGACTAACTCGGAAGAACATAATTTGCAACCAGTAATAATTGACGGTTGTCATCTTTCATTATTATTTCTACTATAATTTATCATGAATATTAAAAGAACAGAACAATACACGGCCTTATGTAGATAATAGAAGATAATAGGAGATGTGGCCATTCGCTCGTCATGGAATAAAGCTTAACTAAGTGCATCAAAACAAAATTTCCAATCGTCTAATATAACGAGCATTGCCGATGCTCCGACTGTCAATTAACGTCGATTGATATTTATCAATGATTATTGCAATGCACTTTACATTCGAGCATACATATATATGATTTAATTACGCCAGGTGTTCTTCAATCATGCAAAAAGAAATTTAGAAGAGCTAATTCTAGAAGAACTAATTCTCACCATCAACCAGAGCTAATTCTCACCGAAATATTCTATGACTTTGGAACTCTACTGACTCAAGTCAGTATCAAGTATGACTCGGATCAAATAAGAGGCATAAAAGACAAAGCGTTTCAGAGCAAGACTTCATCGGACAAATAAGATACGACAGAGCGCAATAGTGATATGATACGTACTGTTCTTCTTCTTCTGGCCGGTCGAGGTTTTGGGCGGCGTGATCGAGGACGGCGGTCCATTGTGAATCGGCGGCAGCGGCTGATGCGGATGCGAATACGCGGGGTACATGGCCGGCGGAGGCACGTGGGACAGGGTCGGCGCCGCCGTGCCCGTCTGATGATGATCGGGACGATGATGAATGCTGCCCCCCGGGTAGAATCGATCTCCGCCCCTGTAGACGATCGGCGGCGGCGGCGGGGGTGGCAGACCGGCGGCTCCACCGCCCAAAACCACGGTGCTCGTGGAGCTGCTGCTGGGCACGGTGCTGCTGGTCACGGCTACGGCTGGAAAACGGACGGCATTGGATCGGTCATTACGCATCTCTCGTCCGTTCATCCGTTCGCGGTCCGAGTCGCGCAGGTGTCGACGAATAATTGCTGACGCGATTACGCTCATCATCATGAACATTGAGAAACGAGTTGGTCGAACGAGATGCGGCTTATTTAAAAGTCGAAGAACAATTTGTACCGTTACGTTTTCAAATGCACTGACTGCTTGAAATATGAACTGACTATTTGAACATTTTATCATTGAGTCTTAATAAATAATTTAGAATTTAGAATTATCGATGGCATTTATTTCTGCCTCTAATTACAATTTTTTTCATTATGTTTCCATTCAAATATATTTTCTCTTCGCACATATTCATCAAGTTTTTATATCTAAGTAATACATTTTTATAATATACAGAAAATGCAACAAAGAAATCCTTTTTTTATAATGTATAACATAAATAATTTAATATAAAAGCGACAATCAAATATAGCGAACGGTAACCCTCGTCATATTCACACTTTCTCATCGCGAGCCCAAGGATGATTCTCGTATTATTCTGAGCGCATAACTTGACGCTGTAGCCGCAAACTCTTCGGAAATAAAACTCGCGACCGAGAAGGTACGCACCCCCCGGCGATATAATTGTATGGAAGTAGCTGTGCGCGAACCCTCGACGTGCGTCTACCGTGGACGCGAGTTCAGGTTTTGCCGTGGAATCTTCAATGCTCGAGACGCCGAGGAGGAGGAGAGTTCAGAGTTCCCGGCCGGCGAAATAGCTGGTCATTATGGCGCATGAATCGTCTTCTGCCAGGGCGGAGGTGGCATGAAGAAAAAGAGGGAGAAGAGAGAGGGAGGCGGGGGAAAGCAGGGAAGAAAGAAGCGAAAGGACGCTTCTCTCGACGATGCTTCGAAACGAATTGGAGAGAGAGAATAGCAAGGTGAAATGAAATGGTAGAATTTATTGTGCCCCGAGACATAGTGTTGGTCCCCCGATCGCAACAAATAACGCACGGCGAAGATTATAATCAATAGGGATTATTTAAGAGAGAGAGAGAGAGACGATTGGGAGAAATGAAGACGAGAGCTGGATAGAACGATAAGGAGAAAATGAGCTCGAAAGGATGATAAGCAAACTGGCGAACAAACGAGCACACCGCCTGTTATGATAGCCGTTTCTCACGTAACTAATTGCAGGATAATGAATTTATGGACCATTTCTGTTTCGCCCCTTAATCTCCCTTCCCTTTCTACCTTTTTTTTTCCCGGAACGCGCGTCTTCGACGGAGGTCGCGCGAAACGAGAAAGCGTGAAGAGTTAAAAACGTGATTTACACGCGAAATGAAAAGGCGGTGTCTCTCTTGCAAACGGCGCCTGTAATTTTAGATTATGATAATTGAGAAATTAGAATATAATTGTCGTGTGCGAGATAGCTTCCATGGGAAGAAGAGTTTGCATTTCGGATACCGTTTCGTGAATGATGCGCAATGAGATGCAAATGAGAAACGCACGCGATTGAACTGCATACCGAATCATGTTGCACAAATTGTTTGCTAACTTTCAGTTCTCAGGTAAAAAATAAAGAGAATTCACTGCTGGCGTTAAAACTTTCAAGAAAATAGAGATTACAAAAGCAAAATTTAATTTACAGAAATCTGCAAAAATTTTCGCATTTACATCTATCCCATGTAACTTGAATTAATTTAAATTGTTTTATTAAATGAGATGTGCACACATGTTGATTTCAAAATTACCGACATTTCTAATTAAATTTCTCTTAGGAGATAAGTGAAAAGAATTCGAAATTTATATTTCTTATAATAGACCGAAACATGCGTGGCACAGTGCATAGTAAATTTCTAAAGTTTCTTATAAAACATTTAATTATTGAGTCAACACGCACTGAGTCAACCGTGATTGCAAAAGAAAATTTTATTTAATTACACACTTTAACAAGTAATCCTTTTTTGCTTATATACGTATACAAATTAATTCTCGTGTTCTTCGACCTTTCGCCACATGTCCATTCTAAATACTTACAATTATTACGCGATGTCACTGACGAGGACGAGGTCTCGGCCTCATTACCGCAGCAGACCTTGAAGACGACCTTCATGTTGTGGCTGGTGCACCGTCCGCCGATGCGCCTGTGGAGATCGTCCTTGGACGAGGTGCTGATGAAGTAGTAATCGTGGCCCGGGAGGAACTCGAGGCCCCCGGGTTGTGGCGTGAACGGCCTGAAGGTGATGGTGAAGTACATCATTTTGCGCGGCTTGTCGCACACCGCTATTACCCGCGGACTGGGGTTCGTTATCCGACATGTCTCGTACTCCTCCTTGGACACCTGTAAAACGTCCAAGAGGGATCGTGCAGTCGGATGCGACGGTATAATCGATCGGTGACGCGTGGATCGCTGACATTAATCGCTGATTGACTGCTGTGTGAAAGATGCCATCCTGGCATTCCCCCCCGTCCTATCCCCCCACCCCCAGCGAAGCGATTCCCGTGTTCTTCTGCAGAAGAGGGCTTCATTGTCGGAGCTAATCGTCG
>NW_021851492.1:856086-880378 GCF_003651465.1 Formica exsecta | reverse complement strand
GTAGGAAGAACGACGGAGACAATGGGATAGCTGATGGCGCAGAGCGGAGGGACAATCAAGTGGACTGAAGCGATTAAGTCGCCGCCGAATAGTCTTTGAGAGATTTTGCTTTGCTTGAGAGGATGGAATGTTCCATGGCTATATCTGTGAAAGTCGAGAATCGGCCGCAATATCCTGAATTGACTCTCTTGAATGAAAGTTTATAAGAATGTACGTAATCGAGTATGCGAGAAATGATGAATTTTCGCGCGTTCTGATATCAATCACTTTTGAAGCAGAATCAACATTTAAACGAGAATAATTATTTGCATTTTTGTGGCAAACAAAGATAAAAATATTTTAGATTGGGACAAATAATTAATTAATTAAATAATAGAAAAATAAATTTTGTAACTTTTTTTTTTTTCATCCAAACATAAAACCACGACTCTCGAACAAAGAATAAAAATAGAGAAAGAGCTCATGTGTGTGTAAAGTTACCCAATGTGCTTGTAGACTGTACGTCTAATAATTCTTTCAATTTATTGATAAATTTACATTTCAGTAGCATAGTACGCTTGTTGAAGAGCGGATGTCGTTTTGGGAATATAATGAAAGCTGGTTAAAGAACCAGTTTCAAGTAGCAGCTGTCTAAACATTGATAGAATCTGACTTACAATTTTTTATGTTCAATATGCCTGATCTTGTCATACATATATCATATGATATTTTTATAATCATTATCTAATAAATTTTCAAGGATAAAAGATGTAAAGTAATTAATTTTGCAAAAAACATTTAAGAAGGTAAGAGGTAATAATGCATTTGAATTTAAAATTTTATAAAAAGTGGCATTCACACATACGGAGAGAGTATTTTTTATTTCTGCCACGTAGCAAATTAATGTCTTATTTATATACTAGCGGTTATTAATATTAGAATAAATATAAAAATTAACTTACGTTATAAATGATGTACTTCTCAGCATCGTCATCAACATACGAGTCCGGCGGGTATACCGGACATATTATATTGACTTGATCGTACTCGAACGCTGCATTGTTCTTGTTTACGTCGATTATATGATCTGTATTGTCTATTCGAAATCTGTAACAGAAAAACAGACTCATAAACAACTCAATCAAAGATAAAATTTATATTCGTTATATTTGCAAACAAAAATCCATCCTTAATTATAAGCAAAAATAAATAACAAGCGCGATCTTACAATATTATTTATTCTATGTACGCGTATGGCGCGATGAAATATTGCTCAAGTATTAATATTTTCATATCTTTTTTTTTATGAAACATCGGGAGATAATATAATAGATACATATAAATAAATAAATATCGCATAAATATTTTTGTGTTACTCTCAAAGCGCGCATCGAAATTTTTGCACGCATTTTACTCAATATATATTTTCAGACCTCATTCGAAAGTCTACGATAAAAGATTATATTTTCCGCAGCCTATGATGATGCCGTGCATACCGCCGTTTCCAGCGCATACCGAGTTCTATCCGTAAAACATTCGCGAGATGCCGACGCCTCGAGAGATGAACTCTCGGAGGGAGTGAGAGAGATAGGGAGAGCAAGCTAGCGTCCCTACGGCCTGTCGGTAGCCAGGTCAGGAAACGGAGAAAAAGAAAAGAAGCGAACTCGCTCTCGTACCCAACGTCAGATAGGCAGGCGCCTATGGTGTCGAAGCATCGTGCAAATTGTACGAACGTTATACAGAGTGTTTCAGAAACAATCTACTATAATATCCTTATATGGAAATTATTTCACGAATAAAGAAAAAATTTGAATTATTATTGCCTTTTTTAAAGAGAGAGAGAATGTTATTTTTTTAATATTAATATATCGAGAAGATCTCGTTTTATATCGATACTTGAGATCGATCTTAAAAAAAAAAAAAAAAAAAAAAAAATAGATTTTCATTATCCGTAAAGCTCAATTGAGATATTTTCTTGAAGCGATCATGGTTTTGTTTAGCTTAGCCCCCTGGATCTTAGTTCGGACACCCCATATATTTATGCGTGTAGGTATGCGTTAGCTAGCAATTATGTACACACGCGCATACATACATACGCAACGCGCGGGCGTGCACATCGCCGCATTATGTGGCGGTGAGTTTGCCGGTGAGGATATACTCGGTAAGGATGAAGGAACGAAAGGTCGGCGGATGATAGGAAGAAGAGGAGTAGGTGCAGAGAGAAGAGGTGGCGGACGGTTCCTATATAACCGGTTCTCTCACCGTGAACACTCTCGCACACGCTAATACGCGTTCCGTAAGTCGGAGTGTACGTAACAGCAACGTCCCCCTATTTCGCGTCATCCACCTATTTCGAATTCGCGAGTCGACAAAAACTGCGTTAACATCCAATAAAATTAGAGCTAAAAAAAATTCAATATGTGTATATAAAATTCAATATGTGTTTTATATTCTCTCTATCGTATTTATTTTTAATTGCATATTTATTTATATGATAATTATACGTTTACATAAATGTACTCGTTATCTATCAATATTTACCTATATGATCAATGCATCTTTAATAATATATAATATTTTATTTTACATATACACAAACAAAATGTATCTTTTGTGCTGACAACCTGGTTTCGTTAGATAGTAGTACATTTCACATCCGTGTTGTGGACGTTGGACATTGTGCCGCCTTTTATTTTACCTTTTATTTTGTTTTTCACTCACACAAGTCTCGTCCTCGTTCGCGTTTACACGTTTATAGATGCACGCACTGTCTGATGCATCTACTTTTTGCGCCCACATTACGAGCGCGTTCAAACCGCATGATGTGGAGAGCTTTACACGCGTATAACCGTATTTATTCTCTATCGTTCTTTCTTATGTGCGTTTGTTTCGTGTTGGTACACACACACATATATATATATATATATATATTTTTTTTTTTGCACGTGTTTAGAGTTTATCCGAATCGGCACCATTACGTGCATACACGGTACAGCGTATAAATATTTTTGTCGTTCATTTTTTATATTACGTTCACGTGCGCTTCCGCGATTGGACCGAGTATAGTCGGTCACGGATGATATAAGCCATAAATCGTATCCATTTATCTTTTTCCCATATACATGTATTTAAAGTTTTTATTATAAAGTTAATTAACTATAAACTCTCCAATTTTCAATATTAAATTTATGTAAAATCAATACAAGTCATCATATTATTTTATAAGAGCTTTAAAAAAATCTTTAAATAGTCATATATGTTTGAGAAGCGCGCGCTCGTTTTAAAATTACTTTCGTTTATAATTTACAACGCTCGCTCTCCTGATTATAAAGACATAGATATGTCAAAACCGATAATTTTAGCACGACTTCGTTTTGTTCTCAGTTACAGGATTATGATAGGGTAGGTTGACCGCAAATTTGTCAAACGCGACGCGATCCTCAATTTTGATATAAAGCTCTTCAAGAGAGCTCGCCCGCGTATACAAGTCACGCTTGTCACGCGGGACAAGCACGGCGACGCTATTACAGAGGGAAACGCGGGCGTCGAATATACGCGGTTCCGACGTTTCGGAGCGTTAACGGACAATCTCATAAGTGGGCGTGTAAGGGCTCGAAAATTGGAAGGTAGGCCGGACCTCGGCTAAATTAACGTTTGGCGATAATATCCGCTCTTTCTCTCTCCTTTTTTTCGTAATACCTCCATCGGTCTCGATCTGGTATCCTTAAGTAAGCGCAACAACGGCACGGATATGCGCGCATATGCATGCACGTGTCGAGCATCTAATGAGTGCGCGTGGACGTATAGAACGTTTCGTTGGCGACTTGGCCATTATTAGGTCATGAATTTATCAAAGACCGTACGTAACAGCCTGAATTACTCGTGATAAAAATGTACCATTTTTTTTTTCTCCTTTCGTCCGGATTGCCTGGCATCCTGAAAGAGCGCGATTAAAAGAACGAGAGGTTTTCAGACAGACGTTGTCGTCGTTGTCACGGATAACGTACGCGGAGGAGGCGTTTCGAGCGAGAACAACTTTATCGCCGTTTCCGTCAGAACACGTAGTCAAACGTGTTTAACTTTTTTTCCTCGCCCGACCGTTCGTTCCTTCACAGGGATTTTTTATTTGCCCGATTATTGCTACCGCCGGGTTAGAGACCTGGCGAGAGAGGCCCCTGGTCGCGTCTTCCTCTTAATCGCCAAAATTCGTCCGGCCTTTTTTCGTTTCGCTACTCGTTGCTGACGTTGCTCCTTTTTTTTTTTTTCACGCGGCTATCGCGATACCAACGAGCTATAAAGATCATCCTTTTTTGCTTTTCGAAAATTCCTCTTTTTCCTCCGCTATTATCTCTCTTTCTAATCACCACAAAGAACGTCGGCCGGACGTGTTATTGGTAATCCCGATATGTGATTTAAGATTCTCCTCTCCGGGGAACGATGTCATTTGCATATATCTACGTATTCGTAGAAGCCCTCGAGTACCCTCGTATTAATGTGATATCTCGGCTGGGTCCTTAACAGTTCTTTTCTGGCCTTAGGTAAACACTCGACATGAATATGTATGCCACCTCGCCGGTGACCCGCGTTCACTCGAAAGTACTACGCAATGGACATTGAGCCTCACTTCGTGGTCACGCGTCTCTTATGCGATCGTCATAGTCAGGATTCTAACAATATGTTATCGAATACGTGTATTATTCGGCGATTCTCTATATCGACCTAGTCTTGCAACAATAAGTAACGGTGTATCAAAATAATATAGCAGGGAAACATGATTGCCATCTTTTCATGGATAAGAATGAGCAAGTGTGGGAGATATCACTGGCTTTTTTTTTAATGTTTATCATATTTAGGATTAATGGTAGATTATCGGTGTTTATTTCAATTAGAGTTCCTTTTTCTTTATTATATAATAATTATCAAGTTAAATGTTGATTGATTATGTAGCACGACGCTAGAATATTATTTTTTGTTGTATCTGATATTCATATAGCATTAAATGATAACTTTTAATCACATCGACGAGACATCGAATACATTTGAGCAGCAATTTTCAAATTGATTTCCGTACGAATACAAAAAATGAATTTGGTCGCCAGCATCGTAATAGCACCGTACACTCCATTTCCAACTGTCTTCATTAATTCCCACCACTATCTAGTCGACGCCAATCAACTCCCCAGTGAACCCTGTGAGAGGGTCTTCCTAATTGGAATCGCGAAAAAGTGGGCGTGTTCCGATGGGGTACAGCATCGTTTCAGGTCGCTCCTGCGAATTCCTGTCAGCCATTCGGCGATGTGGCAATTTTCTATCCCACTAATTTGAACATCAATAACTTTGTATATTTCTTAAATGCCTTTATTCTGTTGTATAATACAATATATAACTGTATCTTTTAAATGTGAATTGATATTAAAGAATAAGCTTCGTATTCCCATTTTTTTATCATCAAACATATCTATATTATTTAAGTTTCTCTTTCTCATGTAAAAATATTTAAAGATAATTGTAAATGAATTTTTACGCTCGTGTACACCGTCAACAAATTCTTACTGTTATACGTACAATAAAAAAAGTTTTATGTAACACGTAATTATATGTAACGGCAGGCTACTTAGATTGTCAGAATGCATGATCGTAGAGAGGGTTGATGCAATCGTCACGATCCGCCGTTCGGATCTACAATGATCAAAATAAAAATGCGAACGAAAGCGGAGGCGAGTTTAATCTACCTGACCGAAAAAGCGAGCTACGAGGCGATATATTCGCCCACAAAAGAGAGCCTCTCGTTTCCGATCCTTGACCCTCGCGTGTCGTCAAATTGAAAGAGAGGATTCGCGGCTCGGGCGTGCGAGATGAGAGTCGCGCGCAATTTCCGAAGCGTGCAACTTCGTGCGGACCTGACGGTGGAACAAAGAAGACTCGGTGAGAAACGGTGAGGAAAGCGTACCCACGTGCGCCGCGAAGAAAAGAGATACCAAGAGGAAGAGAAATATGGAAAGACTGATTCAAAAAAGAAAACGCGTCAGTACAGAATATTTTTATACCAAATGCAATATTCACGACTTCTTCAAGTATATATTAGCGATAGTTAATAATTCATCGATATTGTCTGATAATTTTTGTTTTTTAAACTCGTTCTTTCGTTCAATTTAAAAAAATTGTTTCTAAACAACATTATTTCTACGAGATCGTTTAACGGGATTGTAAATCTGAGACTGAAGTTTCATTGTTTTATGGATTCGCCCCTATTGGGGAAGAGAAGACGGAGAGAAGAACAGATGGAATGGATGCTCGTATGCACTAACTATATATATATATATACATAAGTGGGATATTTTGGTAGGAATATCAAAGAGCCGGGACCGCGCGTCAAAGAAAGTGAAGAGAGTGAGCGCATGGAAAAAAAAGAGGAGAAGAAAGAAAGCGGGAAGAAAGAAAGAGGAAAGAAGCGAGGATAAAAAGACACTGTGGACGGAGCGTGGACGTTACGGCTTCGGGACCACCGCTTGACTCTTTCATTCATCATGTTCATTCCACAAACGAGTACGACGCGTACAAAGTCGTAATTCGCGAAACCGCAAATTGTAAACGAAGATATAAATTTTGGTTTGTATAGTTACGTCAACGTATAAGATTATTTTTTTATTTTCTCGATTTTCATATCTCATTCTATATTTTAGATTAAACACTGCTTAATTTATAATGAATCAGCTAACGTTCTGGAAAATATATAACTAATTTTTAGATAAAAGGTATATTTTAGACACGGTGTCGAAAGAATTGATATCACGCCGTGCGTGAGATACGATCGGAAAACAATCATAATCAGGTCGAGAAACTTCCTCACGCTCGTAACTCGTGTCATTGCCCGAAAGATTCGTCTGACAAAAGAGGAGCGCAAGCGTTAATTTTTCACGTGAAATCCGAATATGATGGGCGTTGGCATATAACATGTTCGCAAACACGGAATCGTTAAAATCCTCGTTTCTCGGAAGACGTATATATATATATATCCTTCGCACCTGCCCGGTTTCACCGACAGTTGCATGTACTACATGTAGAGAGCAATGTGCATCGCTCCGTGATTGGTTCTCCCCGGGGAAGGGATGATTTTATTTCCGCCCAATATGCGAACCCTTTGTTACCCCTTCGACAGTTGCATTCACGGCACTTTCCAATTTCCGTCGGTGTCGATCACGCCGCGAGGCTGACGATCAGATGTAGATTTGTCGCGTGATATCCAGAAGAGAAGAGCTCGCCGTCATCTTTCCGTCATCGAAGATATCTTTAATCACGGGACGATATTTGTGGATCATCACATCTTTTTTTCTTCTTTTCTTTTGTTTTCTTTTTTTCGTTTTCGTTCGACAAATTGCAGTTTCTTGAAATTCTTTTATTATCTACACTTATTGTTAATTTAATATGGTTGCTGTCTGGTCTTGCATCTTGCGAAGTAATATTAAGTAAGATTATTGCTTTGAATATACATTTTGCATATATTATTTTATTTAAAAAATTTAAAAAAAAAACTAACATTCTGTAATGGCGTGACTTATACGGAATGTTTTTTTTTTTAATTTTATTCAAAAAGACTAGTGCGAGAATCTCTCTTTCTCTCAGCTAAGGTTCATTGTCTTAAAATAAAGAAATGAGCTTTTTCGAGAATTTGCTTTGGTATAATATTATTTTATTGAATGTGATAGACGCGCGCGTATTCATATCTCATTCATACTTAACACTGAATGTGGCTCTATTTGATTTTCAGCCTGAAATAACATTGCATATGATATGCATATAAGACAAATAAAACTCTCGGATCCGATCCGATCCTGTGAGAAGCATCTGGCTCTTCTGTAACATTTGAAAAGCGGATTTATTCGATTCACGTACCCTTCAATTCTTCTGCATTCTTGCAGTTGCGTTCGAGTGCCCGTTCGAAGATCTCTCACGGCAATATCTCGTGTTTCGCACGCATGTATTGCGCTACCCCGAGAAAGAGAGAGAAACGGAATAATTGGTCGTTAGCGCCTACACACCTATCATTTGCAACTGCAACGTGCGGCAACATTCTTGCACGCCGCTGATATTCAGAAATGTTGCGGCGGCAGCGGCGACGTGGACGCGGCTTTACAACAACTTCCTGGACGACAACAGCGGCGTCTTGGCTCCATGAGCGGCCCGCTTAATGCAAGGCATTAAGGCGTTACGTAAATGCGTCTCGCATGCTGCCTGCGGATGACTCGTCGGCGTCTTTGGATGTCCCTCTCCATTTAAGACGACCCGCAGAGCGTTATTATTAGTTAACTTCAAATATTTATCGTATTCTTCCTCCGCATGGCCCAATTCTGTCGGCTGTCGCTCGATGGATATGTTTCATCCAGACTATTCTTGTATTCCGGTTAAATAAGGAGCTGCAGAGGAGCGAGAGACTTAATTGTCAGATATATCCAATGAGCCAAGAATAATATAATAAACCAGCGATTTTTAAAATAGTTTTATAGATCAATAAATAAAATTATCGATCGGATTATCACTTAATATTTTAGACAAATTGATCAATGAGACAAAATAAAATATAATTAAATTAATTTTTTGAGAAAAAAAATGGGACACAGAGAAGAGAAAATATATCTCGTGATATTTGGAAAGAACGAATATAATTTAAAAACCAAGCGGTACAACCCCTCAACCTAATAAATATTGACTTAATTTCTTCGAGTGTTAATCAAGTTTTTCTTAAGTATTTATTTCGATTAAACCTAGAATAATATTTTGCACTCACGTGGAAAAAAACAACCAAGATAAAATAGACGAGCGGAAACGTGTACGAGAATTCGAGCGTGTTTTCTCCACCCAGAAAAAAAAAAGTTACTGTGGCATAGTGTTGCGTCATTCGCGTTTCGCGCATTCGTTACGCCAATCTCTCGTGTCTTTTTGCCGCGGCCAGCAAGGCAACCATCGCGCGAGCGCGTTGCTGGAAAAAGAGCCGTGAAGGAAACACTGCTCCCGAGTATCGGTGGTGTAATGTAGCGGGGGAGGGAAAGGGAATGCTAAGTTAATGAGGCATCGGGTGATTTTATTTTCTTTCATCCGCCCTCTTTCCTGCTTCTACGAGAGGTAAAACTTCGTCCCGATCGGCGAGTTTAACTGTATCGTGGCAAAATACCGACCGATAATTTGTCGAATACCGTCGCGGCGAACTAATCCATTATCGATGGTATGTTTCGCTCGTTATTCCGCGCGACGGAATGATTCGCTCGCGAACGGATTAATGAGATAGTTCTTACGTTACGAGGTGTACAGAGTGCCAGATCGGCGTTTGCGTGATCCGCGGAGAATCGCGTGACTCGCGGATTTAATGTAAAAAGACGATTCACATACAAATGTGGAGTGCATCTGAAATCGCATTGAAATGTATCAATGATCACCGACTGTTAGAAAACACGAACGCGTTCGGCAGAAATATTATAAATCTGACAATAATGATGAAATCTGCTCTGAACTCTGAATAGGTAATATTCGAAATGCTATAATAAAAAACGAGCAACGCTACTCCATTGAGATTGCTGAACCTCGACCATAAATTAATTTCCGGTGATGCGTTAAAGTTTCCCAATCCGACTTTCTTATTTTCTTTACGCTCTCGTCTTTTACTCGTAATATAATCCGTTTTATAAGCATCGCCCGGAAAACATCGCCGTCTCTCTCGTCATTGCATTTCTCCTTATCTATCACAACATTATCCGTATCTTCCTGTCGTCAACTCGCAGAGTGCGACGTCTCCGAGGAGAATGGGTCTCTATAAACTCTCCTCCAACTCGAGAAAAATCTCTTTCGATCAATCTCGAGACTTGAGCGAATTCAACGATAACAAGAGTCGCGAAATAACATTCCCGTTTTCTGATCGACACCGCCATACGTT
This sequence comes from Formica exsecta, assembly GCF_003651465.1. Taxonomy (NCBI): domain Eukaryota; kingdom Metazoa; phylum Arthropoda; class Insecta; order Hymenoptera; family Formicidae; genus Formica; species Formica exsecta. The sequence continues at coordinate 870,474 of NW_021851492.1, read as the reverse complement.
TCGTCATGTAATAATTCCGCAAAAGAAGTTATGCTATTGAAAATTGACATAAAACCTAAAAAAAAAAAAAAAAAGAAAAAGAAACAGCAAATGTAAGATTTTCAAAACATTCGAGTGCAATTTTCTTTTTCGTCGAAAACAACATATATATGATTTATTGTTATAAATAAATCCATCTCTCGAGTCAAAAACGATGCGGGAGGAAGGTGTAGCGCGCGTGCCGACTTTGACGTTACTTGGTGAGTTTTATTAGGGAGAGCCTCTACCCGCGCGTCTATAGCCAAAAGTTCATCGATCCACGCGCGCCACGACGCCGGGCGTCCTATTAAAAGCCGCCTCCGCCGCCTCCGTTGAGGCGTGGTACGGAGGCTCTAAAGTGGCCGGACGCGGACGGAGTGTCGGTGTCGGTACCGGCGAGAGATCAGAGGGCCGACGTCGAAAAAGAAATAATTCTGTGCCGCGGAGAAACGCGCAGCGGCACGTGTTTTCGGAGCTTGCGTGTCGCGTCCTCGGCGACGTCGCAATTCGTCGATTTATCAAAAGCGTCGTCGAAAGCCGCGACAAACCTACCGCCTTCACCCTTTGCGTTCGCGCCTTTGGCTCAACAGGTGATAACATGAGCGAGACATGGTGTCGCCGCCGTTGTAGGTTGATACTTAATTAACGGTACCGATTGAATTTACAGATTTCGAAAATGTGATAGAGAATAAATGTGTAATCTATAGTTACAAACTGCATAGATGGTGCACTTTAAGATAATACAATTTAGTTTTTTCTTTATAATAAGTAAATATATAAATATAAAATTATATAAATTGAAGAGATAAATTGAAACAAAATTGCAAATAGAATAAATCTATATTTTTCAGTCAAAGAGAAAGATTGATATAAGTATAGATATAGAGATTCTTTTCTTTAACAAAATTCATAACATAATTAGTAGGATATTTAATTGTAAGGATTTGTCGAGTAAAATAATTTATTAAAAACATTTATTAAAAATTATATACTTGATATTTTTTCTATGCAAACGATATGAGTTGCTCAATATTTAACGGTAAAGTCTATTATTTGTAGTTTGGTTTAGGATAATTAATAGCCGAAAACTTTGTGTCGTCCATTTATTACAGTTGGAAACGACATGTTACGTTAAACATTTGTTCGAGTTTATGACTGCTATTATTTTTGTGTTGGTTGCTTTCGTACGCGTTGGATCATCAATCATCGCATTGTAGACGCGAGAAAGCAACCCATACTTTTGAAATTTAATATGTTAGATCAATTGATTCGAGGAATTCGAGAATTTTGGAAGCTATACTAACATTTTATATCGCTATAAATTATTCATCGAAGATCGTCGAATAAATATTGCCTATACAATGTAACAAGAGTTATATCGATTAACGGTTAAATTGTATTTTTCCGCATAAAATTGTATTTTTTTCTTAAAAGTATTCGAATTACGAGATGCTTCAGCTACATTAAAAATGATTTAATTGCACGTTTCCTAATTTCAGGCGATTTACTTTGTGGCAATGGCCGCCGTGAGAGCAGCGAGAAACCGTGCGATCCACGATGACATTTGACGACGATTTAATTTTACGATCGTTGGTTTTATGAGGCTCTCGAAAGTCGATTAGGAGAAACCACTCTTGGGCGGAGTTGTCGTGGTCTTAGCCTTCGAATTTAGGAAGAAAGCGCGGAACTTGCGACGACCTTGCTATGTTACGATCTCTTCAGTTTTATGGCTGATACCGAGTCCGTGTACGAGGAAACTCGATGAAAGCTTTACGATTGTGAGAATTCTTACGGTGCATTAAAGATGAAAAAAATAGTTACATTTCCAAGTATAAATTTTCGGCCGAATGAAATGGAGAAACACAAAGTATCGTATACGATGTGGATTGTCTCATTAGTATGCAACTGAGACTAATACTCGTATATATACTTATACATTTTATTTCTCAGTAATTATAAAATAGTTTTTTTCATTATATCAAGAATATTTAAATACGAGATATATCTGTAGAAAAATCTAATATAATTTATACGAATCAGTAAGACACATATTTGTATCTTGCAGTAATATTTTAAATTGCACATTAAGATACCATGTGATAAAATATAGCGTTCGATCAATTTTACGCCAAAGAAGCCTAAGGTTAAATTGATTAAATAATCAGATAAAAGAATACGGAGTACTTGGAGACATTCTGCATGATCGTAAAGGAAATAGAAAATATCGATGTTGCTAGAAGCTATGCCGATAAAATCCACGATATCGAATCGTTGCTTCCTGTTCCGTTCTTTTATCCCGCTCGTAGAATTAATGTCTCGAGAGCACAGGCTCTCTTGGACCACGTGCATCAATTGCAATGTCAAGCCATCCGACAGAAGTGCTTTCCGAGTTCGATGTCTTCCGGGATGATAGGACTAATCACGACTAGATTTTCTTTGGACTTGAGGGAGATCCGCATTGAGACATTTCTGTTCGGCCGATGTTGGGACGGGATAACCGCGTCCCGCGGGTCTCGAAATCCGTTCATTTCGGACTCGGAGTTCATAATCCCGGGCGGGGACTACATCGTCGTGTTGATATCCTCGCGATAGCTCCATTATTCGTTCGTTGGATGTTGGCGTCGTGCGCAGGCAGGCAGGTACGTCGGGGATCGTTGTCGTCGCGACAGTTCGGGGTCACTTCCTAGTGCCGGAACGTTTCACACCAGCGTGACACATCGGCGCGGTGCGATTCAGCGGTTGTACAGTCACGAATTCGCGTGACCGCACCGCGGAAAATCACCGACGACGATGGGCTGGCTCGACCCCGCCGCGTCGTGTCGTGTCCCGACAACGGGACGAGCTACATCTCCGTTCTGATCGCCATCGGGTGAGAAATCTCGGCTTCTATATTATTTGTACGCGCGAACATGGATGTGTGAGTACTTGTATCCTCGCAACGCTCGTAGCCCGACAAAGGCAAATCAGAATAATTCTAATTCTAATCTTGACAATGTATTTGATGAAATGCTGCTATTTCTGATCTTTGTAGCTCTTGTTTATAATTGATTATTTTATGATTAATATATATTGTGTTAAAATAGATTATTTAACAAAAATTATATCCACATTTTGATTTACAAGTTCAGAAATATTAAGTATCTTCTTGGAAAGAATATGTAAGTACTTCCTTCTCTCCACATCTTAATTATCTTCGATAGATTACTCTAATTGTCGCGTGCACGCATGCTTTATTTAAAAAATAATAAGAATATTGTGATGATAATAGTAATGTATAATTATGTATCATTAATCATCAGAACAATTAGAAAAACAATCGCGTAAAAATTAAGTAATTAAACGTAACAAATTAAGCACGTTAAATTAAAGAATAGGAGCTAAGTAATACAATAATTATCAAGTATATAATTATCATGGGTTCTTTCGTATAATTGTGGTAATTATAACTTATTATCATAATTATTCTTCCCGCCAATTATTGTGCCGTTAAATATCGTGCTATAAATTTTTATGTGAATTTTTATATACTATGAATTTTAACAATCTTCTTTCATGCTTTATTTCTTTTTACACGAGGATATTTCTTTTCACGCGGTCTTTGATAAGATGTCCTTACTATTGTTTGCACACGTGAACGCGAAGTGTACTTATTATCCTTTATTTTCGATGAGATTCTTCTTAGTGCGCAAAGAACAGGACTCTTTGCCGCATTCCGTCCGTCTGTCAACATTTCGACGATTCCTTCGAGAAGTCCTCCTTCTCTCCGCGCATAAATCATGCCATCGTCCGTGTGCCTCCTATAATCTCCAGCGTCGCCGGCACTTGTTCTAAGGAAATAGACTCGTCATCCCTTTACAATGTGCTAAGAAGCAAGGTAAACATCGGGACCGTCGTCCTCGTTGACGTTAAGTCGACCCGAGGTCTTACCTCCCTCGACTTTTTACCTCGGTCCCGGTTTCCGCACGTGACTTTCAACTGACACGGAGTCTTCCTCCTGCTGCGGTGAGAAGAGAAAGACGGAGAGAGGAGGTGCCGCCCATCGCGACCTCGGTTGCACCACGTGCGGTATCCCTCGGGACAAAGGGCTCCGAGTCCCGAAATCCGGGTCTCATAATCTGCGCGGTGGGGGACGGGATTCTCTATTTATGCGACGAAGGCAAGTGGTTGTGCCAATACGAGGCCGGCAAGTGGTGTGGAAATTAACCTTGAGCAACCGTCTTCTCCACCTCCCCTTTTTTTCCCTCGCGAGTATCTCGATCGTTCTTGTCGATCCGGAATAAGCGGGCCCTGGGTTTGCGCGTAGACCCGGGGCGGGCTAGCTACGGTATAAATCTCGGCGCCCTAGACAAATGGGGCCCTCCTAACGGTGCGTGCTTGCGTAGAGTCCTACGCGAGCATGCCACGAGGCCTCTCTTTGTTCGTCGAACAACGACACGTCCAACGGCGTCCGGCTTGTTTGCTTCGTAATTTTCGGATACTCGAGCCGATGCAGTTTTCGTAAGACAATTTCATTCACGTTCAAGGTCGCAATACCCATAGAGAAATCTTCACGTTAAATCTGAGCCGAAAAATAAATCTGCAAGCGAAGAGGTGTAACGATAAGAGTGAATCGTAAATAAGAATTTACTTCTTCTGAACGGTTTAAATGGTGCTGACAACACGATTAATAACCGTTGTACAATATTTTAAAATCGAGAAAATGCATCTATTTTTATATTTTGCGTTTGTGTATGGTTTTTACATTAATCTTATTCTTACGTAACACGCGTATTTAAATACGAATCATTTAATTGAATCGCAAGATATTACAAGTTTTCATTTCGCGTTATTTTTTTCAATTTTGTTTAGATCTATACCGATAAATTTGTTTTCCTCCGCGAGATTCTCCGGCCAACCACGAAAACGATGAAACCTTGCTTGGACCCGGGGAGGAGCCGGTCCGCACATAAATCCCAATGTCCTAGATTTAGATGAATAGGTTTTAACGGTGCGTACGCGAGTTCTCTCTACACACGCGCACGCACAAGACCCTGCGCTCGCCGCCTTTGTCCGGCCAGGACAAACGTATAAAGCAGCAGTCATTTTCGATTTTCGATTTTCAAGGCTTTAGTCGTATAGAAAGACACGCGTGTACCTGGGCTTCTTCCCCGGCAAGGTTTTTCATGCCGTCTTCCCCAGGTACGTCAAATTGTGCTCGCGTCTCCCTTTGGGAGATTTTCCCTACTCTTCTCTCTGCATCTTCTCCGCATTTTCCTATCTAACCCCTCAGCGTATCGTCGAGTTTTCAGCAAATAATAGCCCACTTGATTGTGGGTATCTTAAGCAAGGATGCGAGGGACATCCTTGCTACACGCTTCATCCGTATCGTGGGGAAACACGAGATCTATTGTCGGAATTCATAGGGCATCACATCGCGGAGAAAAGAAATATTGCGGCTAAAAGTGGCGCATTTTGTTTGCTCGGTATTGTTGTCCGGAGGTTAATAGTGAAGTGGTTTGTTGCTGAAATTTTTCGGGATCGCGCGGCTTAACAACAGATGTTCGCTAATGGGCGGAACCGTTCGTTCCATACAAATGATGGAATCGTATGTATACTTAGGATTATTGTTTTTATAACTTGCTGTTTTTATAACATTGGACCGTTTATGTTATATCTAGTTTTCGGTAAAGGCTCAACAAGTTTCTGTTTAGAGAGAAATGCCAATCAATTCTAAAAGATTTAATAAAACATCAATAAAAAGTATTATTTTTTTATTTTCTTAAAAATACACACGCGGATTTTTATAAGTAAATAAGCGTCTGTTAGTGATTTTATTGTACGGTATGTTTTTTATCGTGTAATATTTATAGATATATATATATATATATATAATTCCGAGACAAGAGATTGCGCGTCGAGCCTCCCGACGAAATCCACGAACTACATCATCAATCACGTGGATCTCCGTCGATCGTGCAAGGTGCAATTATGGATATCCAGAAACGGGTGGCGGTCTCCGTAATACAAAGAATCCATTTCACTCTTCCTCGCCTCTTATGCGCGCATCTTTCTCCTCGCCGATCGCTCTCTTTCTCCCGCGCCTCCCCCTCCTCCCATCCTCCCTATGCCCGTTCGCCCCTCGAGAGAATCGATCTACGGCTGTTCTTTCGGAAACCATATATTTTTCGTTTCACAGTTCGCGGCGCCGTTGAATGCCCTGCCTCCATTCAGACGAGGGTGCATCTCCGTAGCAGCCGCCAGGTATAAATTCTGGCGTCGGCAACGCGCGCTTGATGGGGTGGGTGAGGAGACGAGGAAAGGCGGCGGGAGGCGGGGTATATATTAAAAATGTATAACTTTGTCTTTATTATTTGCTTTCATTATATTGTCTTATAAGACACAATATAATTATTTTATTTTATAATACAGACATAAATCAATAAATTTTCAGAAAATTAACCGTTAGCAGCAACTTTGGTAAATATAGCGAATAGGGGACCCAAACTTACAAAGTACATGCTACATTGTAAAGCAAAGTCCAGGGAGGGGGGAAGGGGGGGGGGGGGGGGGGGGGGGGGGAGGAGGAGAAGAGTAGGGTACAGGGGGAAAAGAGGAGGAGAAAGATCGGTCCCATGGTAATCGATTACCTCCCCTGTATCCCCAGAATCCCATATAGTGACCGGCCCCATGGCCCGAAGATTGAACCTTCGATAACTGGCGCTCTTCTCTTTCTCTCTCTCTCTCTCTTTTTCTTTCTCCTCTCTTTTCCGCTCCTCTTCCTCCTCATCCCCTTTCACCCACTCTCGCTCGACTTACTCTCGAGAGATTCTCCCGAGTCGGTCGGTGCTCTCGTCTATTTTCTTGCGCCGCGCGACGAAGGACGTAATCCCGGACCTCGGAAATGCTGCGCTAATTAAACGTTGCTCCGACACCTGCTATAGAAGCCCACTTTTATAGCTCGCACAACTCTCGATGGGCTCTATGATCTCTGCTGGCAATATGATCGCGCATGGCATAGAAGGAAGAAACAGATCAAAAGAAATATTTTTAATGAGCTAGAATGAAGAATAAAAATATGAATGCAACGTGAAATTAAACTATGAACCAGTCCTGGATCGTATCGTTGTTAATATATGTGAATTTATACTGATCGGTTATAAACAACCTTACTGCGGAGCGTTTACCAGATCGCGGAACATTTTATGAAAATCCAAGATGGGTCTTTCGAAGCGCCATTAAAACGCGATCCGCGTCGTTAATTGCACGCTACATCGAAATACGTATTATGCGCGTACTATGTAAGTGCTACATCACGAACAAGATATAATTGAATCTCTCGAACACGTCTTCGGCCACGTATACGCACGTACACTCGCGTGCAAACAAACCGCGTAACTCGATATTCCTGCTTCTAATTATAATTCCGTACGCGAAACAGCTAATTGAGAGGGCGATGCCACGGATAGACACGCTATTCTGGATTCTGCATTTTGCCTTTGTGCTCGACTACTGTTACCATTCGTTTCCACGTATTTATATATTGTTCGCAGTCACAAATGGGTAAGCAAACGCATCGCGCTCTGGCGCCGGTCCTATGCATGACAATTAGATTTTATCTTTCCCTTTTTCCCCTTCTTCCCCTTTCCCTTCTCCGGAAGGACTCGTAAGAAAATAATAGAAAATATGGCTATCGCGCGTTTTGCGTATGTTAGCTTCATATTAAATCAACGTTTTTTCATTCCGTCTAAAATCAATATATATATCTCATTTTCGACGGTTAAATATTTCAACGGCTGATTTAATAACGCATGGCGTAGATATCGACAAAGATGGGACTCAATTTAACTATTTAAGTTTGATTCTCGCTTATGTAGTGATGATATAAGAGAAAAGTCACATAACTCTGCGATAAGAATGATAAAATGATTTATCTCTCTCCCTCTCGAATAATAAATTCTGTATATATGGAAAAAATTAGATAAAATAATATACTCGGATTTATTATTGTAAAAGTGCTTTATATATTATTATACGATTTATTTGTTAAAAGTTTTATAATAAGATTTGGTGTAAAATAATTAAATGTTTTATAACAAAATACTTTTTGTGTGAGATGTTAATACATGATATTTATATCCACGCCTGAATACGAGCATCGATCAAAAGAGTTTCATCATGCATCAGCAGGTAATTCTCGGAAAGCAGACGCTCTCCATATCTTTCGAAGTAGTGGTGATAAGGTTCCACTAAAGATACCGATTGACATTCTTATCGTATGGAAAGGGATACTTACGCAGTGCAATAGTGATGCATCGAGAAACATGTAATTTGTCATAGGATATATATAGACAATGTTATTTCTTAAGAATGTTAATCAGAAAATAATATAATAAACTATAAATATCCCAGATTTTTTGAAAGTGTGAAATATATAAAAATTGAAAAAATAATCAATAATTTACAATAAACTCAATAAAAACTAATTTAATTGTGTATACTATACATCAAAATATATAAAGTATAACGAATAAAAAAAAATTGAGTAATGTGAATAAAAATAAAAATTAAGTGATAAAGTTGAGTAAAAACAAGTGTGCGTGTGTGTATTCACATACGAAAAATAAATTTCGCTTTAGACGTTACGACACGATATAAAATCTACAATCTTGCTGCTGTGAACTGGCGGTACAAAAAAAAATAGACATCTCTTTGAGGATCGCGTTACGAAATACCCATCACAGTGATGCTTTTTATCGAGTGATGTTTACGACGGGCTGGAATCGGAGAAATCGAAAGGTGATAGGGAGAAACGAACGATCGAGACGGTATTGACGAGAGTATCACAATTTCTGGTTCGCGCGAGAGGCGCAATCGAATCACAGGCCATAGGAATCACGGCACATAACGCGAGGAGGACGACACGGCACGGCTGGGTGCAGCTGCTTCTTCTTCTGCAGCTTGGAAACCGCATCTGCCGGTCTTCCTTCCCACCCCGTGTGCGTCGTCCTTCTCATCCTTCGGTCTCTCATCCCCGTTTCGGTCATCCTCATTTTGGGCCCGCGGCGCATTACGCGGCACTTTTTTTCTCCGAGATGCATCCTCTTGCAGGATCTCGGCATCGAAAAGACCGACCGGTCGATCTCCTTTCCCGACTCCATGTTCGAGGAACGCACGGCCCGGTAATAACATCTCTCGCACGTATTTTGATCCGCGCGTAATATGCGAAATATATTCGTGAATATAGCGGGTGATCATATGGTATACGCGAGCACTCAGATATTCCGCGAATCACGCGGGAAAAGCATCGTAAGCATACGTTGGAAAGAAAGCGAAATCCGTGAGAGAGAATATAATAGGCATAATATTATGCTTCGTCAACATAGTGCTTCGGTAAGATCGATATATGCATCCCTCTGGGAGTCTCATTAATGACTACAGTGTTATTGCGTAGAGCAAAACCTGCCGACTAACATACGCCTTTAGAATGAGATGAAAATAAATACGCGCGGTGTAATTGAATAATGTGTCAATGATAGTATCGGTATGCATTATATGTTGATGCAAGCTACTTTATTATTCTATTCTAAAGAAGAAATGCAATCTGACTATGAGTAATATGTTACGACAGCAATCGAACGATAGCCATTAGACATGATGCAAGTGGCATACAGACTTGTTTCGCACGTGTTGAATTTAATCGAATACATGTTTTTCGATCAAATCATATTCAGAATTATTTCTCCATTCAATGTTATTTCTTGAGATGAATCTTTTCATTTGTCCCTTGAATTATGTATTACAGTGTAAGAAATATATTGCAGTTGATTTACATTTTATGTGAGATGAATGATAAGCAACAGTCGTGAATCATAGGTACTTTACATCCTGCACATGAAAATATGATCTCCCCTTTTTTTTTCCAAAGAGTTTCTTACATTAATCCGCCATCGTGTGGCTACGAAGGGAGTCGCGCGGAGTCGCTCCGCAGACATTTGTTCACCGTCTCAAGGATAGTTCATCGAGAGTAAGGTATTTGTGCTAGAGAGACGGGAAGAGAAGAGCTGCCTGTTTACTTTGCGCTTAAGTACGCGTTATAGTGTACACAGTGTGTATTTGGTGGAAACGCGTCTCGCGCGGACGAAAGACCGGTACCATTCGCCGGTATTGTATCGAATCTTAAGCTTCATTCAACGAAACGTAAATCCTCGGTCTCGGCCCCTTCATTCAAGAAACGCGAATATAAGTCGCAGCCGCACGAATACTTTCAGCTGCACGAAAGTCCCAGGGATGCCGGTGCAGATGTAAACATACTGGAGTCTTTGAGCTACTTCATTCGCGTCTCCCCGCGTGCCCGGTATTTTATATAAAGGAATGAATATACTGACGTATATATGACAAACGCGCCACTCCAAAACGATCCCTCGGACAAACGTATATCTTGATACATGCGACGCAGAGATCATCGGCTTTTCCACTATTGTACACGAAGAGTTGTCTTGCCATATGTTTGTCGCGAACAGCGTCAACGAGTTTATTTCTTAATGGTAATTTAATTCTCCAAGATATTTAAAAATTAGAAGATAATATTATATTAAGATCATTTCGACATGCAAACATGAAAATAATTATGAATTAATTCTGTATACATGTAATTAATATTTTAATTAAATAGATGTATATGTTTTATATATTAAAATAGATTTTTTAAAATCTCTTTAATTAATCTTTACTATGTAAAAATATTAAATCTACGTTATCGTCATATAATTTTCATTAAAATACGATAGATTTGAAGCTCCACAAAAAATGCATTATTAACAAATCAATTAGATTAATGCAAAATTAATATTTTACTCAATATTAAAAAAAGATATGACGTATATTTATCGTGTTAATCTGTAATATTCTATAATATTTATCATTGGTTAAATTCGTGCACGCAGATTCTCGAGCGATACGTGGGAGGATATTCTTGTCCTGCTGCCAGGATACAGGAAAGGAGAACAGGATGCGACGGAGTTGCTAGCTCGGGATAAGAACGTATGGTGGTAAAGAAACAGCTATTTTATACGTCGATTTAGAGACCGAGTGCGTGAGTTGCGTCGCGACGAGAGCGAGCAAGAGAGACGGACGGGAAAATCGTTTCTCGCTCGATGGCGTACACACATGACAGAAAATTACCGTCAATCCCCGATAAGTTATCGACAATTTTAGAAGAATGCCGCCGGGAAGTGACGCCACGTCGCGCGCACGTATCGAGCAAAACCGACAATTTGCCCGGTATTAAAGGCAACGTCGAGCCGTTACAGATCGAGTCCGCGAGCTCTTCCGGTCTCGTGGTGAAGAAAAACGACGAGACGCGACCATCGTCCGAGGCATCGATAAATTAACGGCGCTTCTCTCGCCGGACTATATCTCCGAGATGGCATGCCGCCGTCTTCCAAATTTCGTCAGTTCGACGCGCGCGCGAGGAAGTTATTACACGGCGACGCGCGGTGTTACATTAGGCAGATAAATGGTGAGATAGATGGGTACCGTAACGACGATAGAGCAGGATTAAATTACAGTGCTACGCGGCTTAAAACTATTCATACCCGGCTATGGAAAAACATAGGAGCAAATTACAGACGACCGTCTCTGTAATAAACCGCGCAGCGCGTGGACGTCACTCATCGTTAATCGCATCATTCTTGATTAGTACTTGATCGTCGCATAAATTTACGCCGAAAGCGTAATGCCACGTGAAAATCATGGGTTAACGCCGTTGTAATTTTGGTCGGATTTATTTTCAATCCTGGAAACATGTGCAAATTTGCATCTATTTTCACGATTACTAATGTTGAAATCGAGAGCGCTAAAATTATACCAATTTCAATTCTCTACGTCAGATTGGTCAGATAATATTATCGAGGGCGTGCAAGAGTCGGGGGATGAAAGTTTGCGATTCGAGATTTTGGCGACTTGAAGAAGTCGCGCGAGTTCGGACTGAGAAATGAGACGAAAAGTTGAAGCCAGAAACTCAGAGACTTAATCTAAACTAGCCGGGCGGGTTCTCGCAGAGAGACCCGCCCGTAATTAAATATTACAAATGATCGCTGGCTGCATCTTGAAGGTTTCTCGTGATGGCGAGTGAGAAGCGCTTCCAACACGGTAGACCATTCACGATCGCCCCGAAGGGAACAGCCCGCTCGTTCCCGTACAGGAACGTAACTCGTTCCCGTCACGCTCCGAGCGGGCCCTTTAACGTGTGTGCGCTACGCGCTTAAATGAAGAAAATCGAGGGGAAATTAATGTCAGACCGCCGGTCGGTCTGACCTTTAACGTTTCACTCAGGACATGTGTGCAAGACACGTTAAATGGCGCCGTCGTACCGGACGTGAGCAATAACGAAGTTATTCTAAAATGGCTGTCATGAGTTGCTCAATTTTAGAGAGCGAGACAATCTTCCTCGATATGTACAACTTGATATAATTAATATTCTCTCTTCTAAATCTTACATAATTGTGTAAAAAAGTATCGTTTTATAATTTTATGTACATATATATAAATTATTATAATTTTCATAATAATGTTTTTGGCATAAATATAAAAAAATAAAAGTTTTATTCTCTTATTTTAATTTAAAGCCACGTGTGCGTGAAGAAATATGAGAACATGTGCCTATAGCTCAAACAAAATGACGTGATTCTATAACACTTAGAAGTTCACAAACAATTCTCTCGCGTATATCTGGCCAGGTGCAGGATTGTCATCTCGAGAATGACGCAACGCAATAGTTTATCCCAGAGTGAATCCGTCGAACGCAAGCTAGCGGTGCTCTATCAGCGTTAGCGGAAGTCAAACAACGTGCACAGATATCTGTCTGGTCTAATGTTACGCGAAGCAAGGTCCAAGTAATTCGAACCTCGGATCTAAGAGCCGCAAAGGCCACGAAGCGACTCAGTACATCGACTAATCACCGTGAGAAGTCTTCCTTCCTCCGCGGAAGCGCTTAATTACCATCGGCTCTCTACCGATAACGCGCCCGGGGAACTTCGACCCTTTCGTGCCTCGAGACACGAAAGAAGGGAATGGCGGAGGTGGCCGGGTCCATCTAGATAGAGTCGTAGTATAAACGGCGATCCATATCGCTATCCGACGGACGTGAAAGACAATTGGAAACGAGATTTCGTAACGGCGACGATAAACGTAAAAGTAAACGATCGCGGCACGACGCCGCCTCGGGACTCGCGGAATTCCGTTCCTCGCTCTATCTCCCCATAAGAATGGGGGGAGGGGAAGAGGAGGGTAGGTCGGTAACGTTCTCGTTGAATGAAAATTTTAATTCTCCGCGAACGCGTTTGCGGCGATGACAATCTTCTGCGAACTTAAGCGGATGTAAACAAGCGAGCGCTTTCACTTGTATCGCGGCGATTCAGTTTTGCGCTAAAGAGAAAAATCGATGGTAAACGATATCAAGCGAATTAAAGTTTATTATTTTGCAAGAAAAACATTGGATTTTGGATTTAAAAAATCAGATTTTCTTTTTTTTTTTTTTTTTTAAGAAATCAGATTTATTAAAACTTTTGCATTTTCTAGATTTATAGAAATACATGCATAATTTTAACGAATTTTTCTAGCACACCAGGAGTATAAAATTATACGAGCTCTGCTTTGTTTGTTTGAACATCTTAAACCGCTGAAATATGACGAGTCACAACGGCACGATAGTAACTTTGATTTCTATTATGAAACAAGAGTAAGTAAGTTTCTTCGAAGTTAGTCTCCTGTCTATATATACAATTATAGTAACGCTATGCTATTTGTATTTATACACAGGACAAATCGTAAATAATACCCGAGCTTATTTTACTTACGGACAATGAAATTTGTGAAATCGTCAACAAGCGAGAAAATAACGAGAATCAACTGCCTCGCAAGTTCTCATCTTTCTCTTTTTCTTTTTCTCGGTAGCGTTTACCAAATTTTTCTATCCACGTAAACAAGCTATCCCCCGACCTACGAGAAATCCGATAGGATCGTTCCTTCCTACGGTCTCCTATAATGACAGAACTTTTCCTTGTTTCGGTGGCTAGTGGATCGGTGGAAAACACATGTCCCCGGACTACAAGACATATATAGGATCGATCCGGTTGATCGGTGCATTCCTCATCTCTTGTCAAGCACGAGGGAACAGCTCGTCCTCGTCGTAAGATATGACGAGGACAGAGGGGCAAAGGAGGGAGAATCTTCATCGTTGACGATCATCGTGGAAAAGCAGAACAAGCTGGGCCAGATGGGAGGATCGACCATGAGGAAGGGAGGGAAAAGGTGAAGGTGCAACGATGTAGAAAGCGACCAGTCTGGGTCCGGGTATTCTATTATGCCAGGTTATCTAGATTATGGCATTCC